>NW_026057580.1:101672915-101820740 GCF_023721935.1 Panthera uncia
GGGAGGGGAAGGGAAGGGAAGAGAAGAGAAGAGAAGAGAGAAGAGATATGGAATGGATATTTACAAATGCAAGTGCATTCTGTTTTGCTTGTGAGCACAAAACACCTAGTACTATTTGCTTCTTTGAATAAAGATCACTAGACCATATTATTAAGAAGCAAATAGTAGAGAAACTGTATGAATTAGTGATCTGAAATGCATTAAGAAAATATGTTGTGTTTACAGAGCTTTCAGCACGAGATCTTTCAATATTTCAACAAGGTTGGCCATAGACTGTGAAAAGAGAAATAAACACTGTGTTAGTCGGGGTTCTCCAGAGAAACAAGACCAACAGGACATATATGGCTATTTACTCTCAGGAATTGACTCATGTGATCACAAGCGCTAGGAAGTCCCACAATCTGCTGTCTGCAAGCTAGAGCCCCAGGAAGCCTGTGGTGTAATTCAGCCCCAGTCTGAAGTCCTGAGAACCAGGGAAGCCAATGGTGTGAATTCTAGTCCCGAGAACAGAACAGGAGATGGTGAGACGAGATGTCACAGCTTAGTCAGCAAAGTAGGAAAAAAAAAAAAAAAAAAAAAGGCTGAGGGGAAGGGTGGGAAGGGTGTATGTGTGAATTTCTCCTTCCTCTGCTATTTATTCTTTTCATCCTCAACAGATAGGATGATGCTCCCTCATATCAGGGAGGGCAATCTGCTTTATGGAGTCTACTGAATCAAATGTTCCTCTCATCCAGAAGCACCCTCACTGACACATCTAGAACTAATGCTTGATCTGGGCACCCCAGATGGCCAGTCAAGTCGACACATAAAATTAATCAGGACAAATACCAAGAGGCAAAATTCATATTCCAGTAGATAGTATAAACCAAAGAAAGTGGATAATAGAATCTGGTCTTCCTAATCCCTCACGAATTTGAAGAGTTTTCCTCCATAATGGCATAAATAAGAAAATCACTTTCAGCTCTAGATTTTTGGCCACATGTCTCCTTCCTGCAACTGTTTTTTCTAAAGAAAATAATATTTAGGGACCATATCACACAAATAATTTATAAAGTCACTCTGGTCATACTCCTAAGAGACGAGGTGCACCGGTGAATGAGTCAGTCTAAGGATACCAGAATCAGCTGGAAATGCATGGCCATCATACTATGCTATGAGCTTTATAGCCTAATTCATTTCTTATCATCATTTTCTCACAATATAATAACATATGTTTACTTTTTAATTATTCGGCAGAATAGGTTCTTTGTTGAAGGTTCAATATAGAAGGCCAAATTGTCAAATCTGCCATAAGCAATGAGTCACTGATTTCTTGGGGTAGTTCTTAAGGATAAAACCTGGAGCTTCTATTTGGAGGATGGGGTGCTGGCCACTTGTGTCATTGCTTTTCTTCAACCTACTGATAGACTTGACCTTGACCAGAGAGTAAATTTAGTACCAGCTCTGTGTTGAGAGATTATGTATAGGGGCATCTGGGTGGCTCATTCAGTTGAGCATCCAACTCTTGATTGTGGTTCAGGTCATGGATTAAGCCCCCCCCCCCCCCCCCCCCCTGGGCTATGCACTAAGCATGGAGCCTGCTTGGGATTCTCTCTCTCTCCCTCTGCCCCTCTCCCCTGCTCACACTCTCTCACTTGCTCTCTCTCTCTCTCAAATATAAAAAAATAAATAAATAGATTCTATAGAATTTTATAGAATTCTAAATTCTATAGGAAAATTTCCATTGGTGAAAATTTGGTTGCCAGCCTTCGTGGGGGAAAAAAAAAATCATGGGCAGAACAGACACAAATTTCAGAGAGTCAAGATTTTATGTCTCCTTTGAAGATAGAGGGAAAAGGTTATTATTGGAAATTAATTTGAAATGGAAACTGTGTTCGTAATGAAAGCTATGTGCCAGAACTCAGAATGTTTCATGCCTTTTCAGTCATCTAGCAATCAACAGAATGGAGATTTCCTAGAAATTTGAATGTAATTTTTTTTTTTTAATTTTGAGATAGAGAGAGAGTGGGGAAGGGGCAAAGGGAGAAAGAGAAAGAGAGAGAGAGAGAGTATTCCAAGCAGGCTTCATGCTCGGCACATAGCCCCACACAGGGCTCGATCCCACAAAATGAGGCTCAATCCCATAACCCTGGGATCATGACCCAAGCCAAAATCAAGAGTCAAAGTCTCAACTGACTGGGCCACCCAGGCGCCCCTGACCGTAATTTTTAAAAATGTGTATACATGGAGCTCTATTTTTCCAATTTGTCTTCACTCTAAAACTTGCAAAGAGTAACTCAAGTTTGAAAACAAATACATTAAAGCTTCCTAAATGACAAAGTCACATTTGAAAATGAAGCCAGGTCATTAAATGTATATATGCACTTTGAAACAATAGAAGTTGTAGGATACGATTAAACATTTTTGAAAGAAGGGGGGAGAGAAGAATGTTATTATTTTCATAGGTTTTGCTAGACATAATCAAAGTGTATACACACACACAGATATATATGTATATGTGTGTATATATATATAGATATATATATCTGTGTGTGTGTGTGTGTGTGTGTGTGTATGTATATATGCTTATCTCCATATTCCCCACTAACACTATAACTTCTCAGTTGTTCTGGGTTGCAGCCTAACATCCAAAACTATCTGTTTACTGGCTACCCCGGGTGGATCCATATATTAAATTAATCACTTCTTTGTTGTCGAACTTATACGTAGGCATGACCAAACCTCTTAAAGCACACATTTAAACATGAGTCAGTCGTCATTGGAAAATGCGCTGTATTTACTAAGTAACAAAATAAATACGCTGCGGCGCAGATCCGGCCATAAGCACACTCCCATCAGGTGGTTTAGCGCCAGCAAGCTTCTTGCTTCCCAGTCCCATGACACCTATGATTCTTGCCCGATGGATTTGAAGTGCACTTTCTTCGGTCAGGCTTTGTTATCAGCTGGGGAGCACAGAGGGAGGCGTTTTCGGTCTTCACACATTTTCAACATTTTTGTTTCTCTTCCCTTCTTGAAATTCTACCACAGTGCCCCGTCCCCTTTGCCCTTCCCATACATTATCCTTCTCTACCACGGAACAGCATACTAAATGCCTGTTGTCCGAAACATATATTTTTTTAATGTGTGAAACTCTGAAGGAAATTTGGCATCAACTTTCCTGCCATACATATGCATTGCTCTTGTGGAACGTGAAAAGTGGAGCCCATGTCGACAAGGCAGCTGGGCGCTCTTTTGCTGCTGGCCCAGTCCCACAACCGTGTGATAGGATTTAAAATTATGTGCCAGTCAGCTTAAAGGCAATAGACAGCTTCTACTGTGAGTTAAAAGCTTTTTATTGCCACCTTTCCCAAATATCTTCTGGAAGACACAGTTTCTGCAGAGAACAAGTTTGGGAATCACTCAATACGATCTTCATCTCATGGAGATCTGAGTTGGGAGAGGTCCTAGAGCCAAAAAAAAAAAAAGGCCTTTTTCATTTGGTTTGTCCCAGCATTTACCAGATTTATTTCACTCTGGACTTCGGTTTTCATATCAATACCTGTTACTTCATTCACTGGGGAACTAGTATACCTGAAACCTACAGCAGAGGACATCGGTGTGGATAAAATGCCCTATTTTGAGTTGACATATTTAGAAAATGGCACCTTCATCACCATCCCTTCATTTATCTTCCACAGTATTAAACACCTACTGTTTACAAGGCCCTGGATATCTATCATTTGACCTTCTTCTGCCACCTCAACCTTGATGGACTCTCCAGTCAGGGAAGCACTAATGTAAGAAAAATGCCGTGACAACCCTACGGTCACCTTTGACCATGTGATTTGTCACTGAAAAGGAGAGATGGGAATTGTCTATCGACAATGCCTCCCATTGTGGCAGTGCCCTACAAGAAGGCTGTAGAGGGAGTCCTCCCCACTCACCTTCAGGGACTCTTATCTGGCAATGCCCAGAATTTCCTTCTCTTTGGAAGGGTTTTAGATTATGAATCACGAAGAGAAGGATTTTCCTCTCCTTTCAGCCATCCCCAAGTGGAGCACCAGCTGCTGGGTAATAGACCTAGCATTCCTTTCAACACAGGAGATTAAAGGGTATGTGGCAAGAGGATCTATTTCAAAGAGCTGGTGGAAGATGATCAATGCTCTAGGAAATCAGAGTTGAGGAAGGAGCATCGGTGCCTTAAAATGTTCCCTAGAGCTCTGACCCCACGAGAGTTTTAACTAAATGGCTACTTAGTTTATTGGATTTACCCGTAGCGCGTATTTAAATGGAATGGAGGAAGGAAAGAACCACTAAGCTACATGACAGAAAAATGACAAAAAGCTTTCGGAGGTCAGGGAACACAGCACAATCACTTTAGACCAGTGGGAAAATGAAATTCTTCTCAGGACCTTGTAGACCTAGTCGTACCATCGATTCTAAAGTGGATATAGTGCATCAGAGTTGCGTATGTTTCATACTAAGTGACTGTGGACTGAATTATAAGAGCTTTGGGCATTCACTTGACACCTTAGCGAATGAGTTACATGAAACGTTAATATCATTAATACCAGAGGAATTATTTATTTATTACTATCATCACATGTTACAACGCAGAGTTTCCAAACTCCTTCACAAAAGCGAGCAAACAGAAACTTATTTCAGTGCTTTTCTGGAACCTAAGAACAGCCCCAAAACACTGATCTGAAAGGAAAAGGTATCTACTCACCAAATTAAATTTACATCCCCAAATTCTTTCTGTTCATTTGTTAACCAATCTCATTCTCTCTATAGAATCTTACATAGAAGGAGGTTGTATTTGAATTTTCGTTAGCAGCCTGGTAGACATGAAGGGGCACGTATCTCTTGATGTGATTTGAGAAACAAATGGGATATTTTCCTGGGTCAACTTACACGTTTGACTATGAGTTGAAAACATCTATTCATATGTAATGTGCTAAATTCCAAAATAATTTGATGAGGGGGCGTTTTCAGTGTTTGGAGATATGCTAGGAAGCCTTAAGTTGGAGAAGGTAACAAATAATCTGTGAGGTGTGTGTATGTGTATGAATGGATGGATAGACACAACCTTTTCTATAGTGTATGTGGTGTATATGTGGATGTGTAAACATATTGTGTTAGTTGGCTGGCACTGGGTTAACAAAATGTCACAGACTAGGTGGCTTCAACCACAGCCATTTATTTTCTCACAGTTCTGGAGGCTGTGGTTGAAGATAAACATGTCAGGAGGTTTGGTTTGTTGCTGGCACCTTTCCTTGGCTTGAAGACAGCCTCCTTCTTTCTGGGTGCTTCTGTGGCCTTTCCTCTGGACACTGTCATACCTGGTGTCTTTTTTGGTGCCCAAGTCTTCTCTTCTCCTATGGACAGCAGTCAGATTGGATTATGGCGCACCCTAATGGCCCTCATTTTAATTTCATCACATCTTCTAGGACCTGTCTCCAAACACCCCTCACATTCTGAGGTACCGGGGATTAGGGCTTCAACATAAAAAGTGGGGGGGGCACAGTTCAGGCCATAACACTTACTATGTGGAGAAATGCATAATTGGGGTTAAAACGTATTTTTCCTGAACTCTGTGTGTTACCATCATCCATGCTGCTCAATAAGATGCTACTGGAAGAAACAGTGAATCCATTTTCTTCCTACAATTAAATGGCTACCACTAGTCCACAAGAAAACCTTTATGGGCAACAGTAGATTAAAATTATAATTTTAGAGAACATTTTTATTTTTTTTAATATAATTTACCACTCAAACACAGTTAATTAATAAGTGGAGGGGGCTACCATGAACATAATTTCAAAGAAATTGTTACTTTGAGATGGGGCAGATGAGAAGAAATTCTAATGAGCATATTGATTAGCATTATAGCATTTGATTTTCTGATGGATCCTTTTTAAGAGACTAAAGTATCATATAGAAATATTAATTTTTCACACACCAACAAATCACATTTACATTTCTTAATAATTTTATAAATAGTTTTATCTTAGATTTATTTAGCCATGATACAGCCATAGGTTCTAGAGTTGATAAATCTTAAGGAATTCTAAAATTCTGTGGTTCCAGAAGAGACCTGGGCGTGAGAGGGATACTGAGCAGTTGGGATTCTAAGCCGGTTTCTTGCCTTTGCTTTTAGAAGAGCAGATCCACTGTTACCTATTTTAATACATCAAAGGTCCACACAAGATCAGCGTCTACTGCTTTGAAATATTAAAGAGAACTTTGGATGTGGTAGTGTGTTCCCATTGTACAGTCAGTACACTGAGGCCCAGACAGGTGGTGATCCGTCCAGGGTTACACGGTTAGGTTTTCTGATTCCCAGATCAATCTTCTTCTAACTACACCATTTCACTCAAATATTGTTTGATGTATCCTTGTGCCACTCAAGTAAATGGGATTTTACTTTGGTTTTGCTTGATGATGTAAAAGTCAAGGTTGAAATTATAACTTTATTCATTTGGAATATTGACAGAAAGCCAGGATAGGATTAGGTCTCCTGATTTGTCATCCGTGGGTGACAGTATCTTTTTATTTTTCAATTAATATCATTTTAAGCTCTTTTATGGGTTCTATGTTATCCAGAATTGAAGTTTTGCTTCTCCATTGGCAATTTTTCAAGTAGGTTAAGATCGAACTTAGATTCTGAAAATCGCTCTGATGGCAGTCCATTCTGTAAGTCACCAGAGCACATGTCTGTTTTGCTCAGCAGTTTTTGAGACTTGTATAGCTATATTCTCTGGCTCTAGAACTGGTATTTTTATACTGTGTGCATATGGGGCACAATAAAACCTACTTGATGAACGAGATATGTTTGAACAAGTGCATTTTCATTAAAATGGCACCCCTGCGTGCTTAGGTGACTCAGTCCATTGAGTTTCCAACTCTTGGTTTTGGCTCAAGTCATGATCTCACAACTTGTGAGACTGAGCCCTGCATCGGGCTCTGTGCTCACAGTGCAGAGCCTGCATGAGATTCTCTCTCTCTCTCTCTCTCTCTCTGCCCCTCTCCTGCTCTCTCTCTCTCTCTCTCTCTCTCTCAAAATAAATGATACACATTTTATAAATAAATAAATAAATAAATAAATAAATAAATAAATGGCATTCCTATGACCCTTAGAAAGTAACACATATTTTAGAACAATATCTGTTTTAATTAAATGTTCCCAGAGCATCAAGAGAAATGAAATTTTCCTTTCCTTCTCCTAGCCTACTACACTTTCTCCCCACTTTCCTGTTTGAATACCTCCTTTACTTCTTTCTAAAGAAGAATTCTCCCAAGGCTTACCCTCTAACACTGAACTCAGAATGTCTATCTTTTTTTCCTTGCCCTAGATGGCTTGAAAACCCCAAAACAGAGAGTATTTTATTGAAGGCAGTCATTCATTTAGCCAATATTTTTTGAGATTTACACTTTGCTGGGCATCCACCAAATGGCTGGGAACCCTGTTTTATTTATCAGTAGTAATTAGAAATCAAAGTATCTCAAACAATGGAAATAAAATTGACTTTTTAAAAAGGGGGTATAGATAGATGAAACAAGATTGGCAAAATGTTGATGATTGTTGAAGCTCAGTGATAAGTTAAGGAGATTTGTTGTATAATGAATCATTTATTAAATCATGACTCTTTCAACTTTGTGCAAGTTTGAAAACTTCCTAAATAAAACATTTAAAACCGTATTTAGTTGGTATAAAGGCTAGGTAGGTCCAAGACCAGAAAACCAGCAATGATATTTAAAAGGAAAGAGATCAGGAAAAGAAGAAGAAGAAGAAGAAGAAGAAGAAGAAGAAGAAGAAGAAGAAGAAGGAGGAGGAGAGGGAGGAGGAGGAGGAGGAGGAGGAGGAGGAGGAGGAGGAGGAGAAGAAGAAGAATTATTATTAAAGAGCCCCAACAGATGTTAGAGGACACTCACTAACCAGCTCCTATGGTGAGGCGAAGCTAGTGGCTTGTCACAGAATGAGGCTACAGTGGTGACCATATGTCATTTCTAGTGATAAGTGTGTATTTATGAGTCAGATAACTGTTCCATACTTTACATTTAGTTCTCTTCAAAGCATATGTTACTTCTTTTCCCTGGGCCTTTTTGAATCTCCCGAAACTCAAAGGATCTGTTTTGCTCACCATTTCAGCCCCAATAACTAGACCAATAAGGCGTTCATGTCAGGTACTTAAAAATAACTTTGAATAAATGTTTTCATGTCACTATTTAAAGGTTCTTGTTCCCATTTTTTTTTTCTGGAGAGGATCTCAAACCAGTGACCCCGATGATACCTGTATGTGTGATTCTGGAATCCCATCTGGGTAGGCAGGTGTGTGGGCACCCAGAGAGAATATACCACAGTTACGTCTGGATGCATTCCTCGCGTCTAAACATAAATTCATCTTTTTCTCATCACTTCTTTTTTGTGTTTGTTTTTGGACAGACAATATGACAGTGCTGAATCACAGTGTCCACATGTTTGATTTTTGACATCAAGCCAGAGATTTCCTCTGTGCAAACTGAGCAACACCAATCCCTTTACATGAGGTTTGTGAGAACGTCCAGTTGTTGGCATCATTCTTTGATGAGTTTATTATTACTGGGCAGGGAGCCTCATAGGATGTTCTAACCTGGAACTTGAATTAAATGACATTTTTATGGTTGTTTAAGAGACTCTTACAAGTCAGTCTGTAGGATTTATGGAATACTGACTATGCAGAGGACCATCCAGTGTTCTGAGTGCCTACAAAGAAAAAGAGAAATGGTCCTTATGTATCTAGAATTTACCATCTAGTTTGGAATTTTAAACCTATCTAGTATAAATCAAAATTATGCCCTCTCCTTGGATATTGTTTTCCTATGTTAATTCAAACTGTGATTAAAATAGGTTGATAACTCGTTTATAGCCATCTTTATAGAATTTTCATTGTAGTTACGGCTTGGACATAGCAATTTAATTAGGGACTTAAAGTCATGCATTTCATTGTGATAAATGTCTTGTGAATATTTAGACTATTAGCAAAAGTGAAATTTTTTGGCTTTCCCTTAACTTACGTAATATTCTTCTTTTCTGGAATCGATTTCAGATTTCAAACTCTTATTCCAGATGAAAGTAGTGTCAATGATATGCTTTATTTTGAGGCTAGTTCCAATACCACCACCACCCCTAAAAAAAAAACCATGTCGTAGAAGTTTACTGTTACCTTTTTTTTCCTTAGAAACCACTAATAATAGAAAACTTTACAGAGAAACCAATCTCTTTGCTTTTGGCTTAGTGGTTTAATTGATATATAACTAGACACAGACACATAGATACATAAATATATGCATGCATCTGTGTGAATTTTGAGAAAGACGCTTCAAAAAATCCACCTATTATGCAATTATATGATTTTAATATATTTCTTTTATACAAACGTACACTGTTCTAGGGAGTATTTTTATCACGTTATTCCAACTGCTTCACTAAAAGGATTTCTGACCAGTGGGTAATATTTCAGCAGAACTGGTATCAGCCAACACCTCAGCCATTTTAGTTAGGCTTTCCAGGAGATGAGTGAAAACATGGATCACAAATTTAGTAACAAGGCATGTGTCCCTGACTTTGGCTCTACCAAAAGCTGCAGAAACCCCAGGTCTACTTTGTGTACACACACATGCATGTGTGTGTGCAATATCCAGAGTCACCATAACCCTATGATGCTCACATGTGCTTATAGACAGACTTCTTTGCAACCAACCCTCTACTTTCTTTCTACTTTTTAATTATTTTCTTTGTCTGTTGCTGAGCCCCTAACACCCTAAAGGTGTTTGAGTTGTTCTAGGCCTGGGAAACCACTCAGCCATTGCTGAAGCCCTGGGTGGGGCCTCCTGGGCTATTTGGCTCTGACTTCTGTCAGCAGAATGGCCTATCCGCTCCTTTGACCAAATGTAGTCTTGTCTCTCCCACTCAGCTACACACTGTGTCTGCCCCCCCCGTCCAGGCCATGTTCAACCATCATCATCTCAAATGACCCTATATCTCCCACCTCCCATTAAAAGAAAGAAAGAAAGAAAGAAAGAAAGAAAGAAAGAAAGAAAGAAAGAAAGAAAGAAAGAAAAAAGAAAGAAAGAAAAGAAGGAAGGAAGGAAGGAAGGAAGGAAGGAAGGAAGGAAGAAAAACCAGAAAACAGGACTGCAGTCAATAATGGAAAGACTTCGGAGTTCCTAATATCTTACTAAAGGTTTAAAAAAAAAAAGATATTTGATTTTTACTTGCTATTATATTTTAGATCTGTCACCTTGAGACTCGTGCATGAGTTCTGGAGGAGCTGAGCCCACAGTTTCATGAAAATGCATCCTTTCCTTTGATGTCATATTATCACACAAGTTCACGTGCTGTCCGTGAATGTTCTTCCTCACCCTCTACGCCCATCTAGGGCAATGGCCCCAAACACAAGAGCGGGGGCCTCGCTGGCAAGTAATGATGGACACAGCTCTGTACAGCCAGCACTGCCCAACAAGAAACTTCTTAGCCCAGCCCCAGATCCCCACTGGTTTCACACGCCAGCCAGTCTGTGAGCCGCAGAAGGGGAAATATTTTATTTAATGCAAGTGCAGTTCAGATGAGGTTAACCATTGTCCTCTTTCCACCTTGCTCAAAACTCCCAACAGGCTTTCAAGTTGAGGACTAGTTGACAACTTTATCAAAAAACTGGCTGCCTTGAATCTGAACTTCTTTTTTTTAATTCCAAATTTCCTTGAGGAAAACTCTGCCATTAAGTTTCTCTGAATAAAAAATTATAGTTCCTTTGGGGCGCCCGGGTGGCTTAGTCAGTTGAATGTCTGACTCTTAATATCGGTACTGGTCATGATCCCATGATCAAGCCCCACGTTGGACTCCATGTTGAGCATAGAGCGTGCTTAAGATTCTCTCTGCCCCTCTCCTGTTCACTCTCTCTTTCTCTCTCTCTCAAATAAAACAAAAAATAAAATTTAAAAAATTGTAGTTACTTTATAAGATAAATATTAACCCAATCACATTGACAACGCATTTGCTTTTGAAACACTAAACACAAACATTTTGTACATTTAACATGCTGTTCCCTTGAAGTTTTCAGTTTAGCTGGTTATGGGAAATTTTTTTTTTCTTTTAATAAATCTAGAAGTTTTCACCATAGAAAACACAGCTCCCTCCTGATCCTATTTATGAGAAAGTCACTGGCTTGGACATGTTCATGTCCCTTGAGAGGACATTTCTGTAGAAGTGGGAAGGCTTTTTCAAGAAACAAATCTGGTCCAAATTTGTTACATTTGTTTTCATATTGTTTCAACTTCAGTAGGAAAGATCTAGGTAGAAGAAATGTTTGTTTCCTGGATAATTTCTGGATTTATGGCTAAAATGAGTCTCTAAGAAATAATCTATCTGGACTTTTTTAAATGTATGTTTAATTAGTTTTAAAGCAAAAAAACAAATTTTTTTGAGAAATAAAATACAGATTTTTGTAAAGCCCTAAATTTCATGAGAGGAGACACTACGGCATAGATTGCCATTGATAGATGGACTATGAAATATATAAGTACTATAGATACAGCCATGACTGTTGACAAGTCTTACCGGGTGTGATTTATATTTTTGTTAAATCCAAATAAGAGGCGCCTTGCTATCCACAGAAGCAGTGTCCCTTGCCAAAGCTCTGTTCCTATATATCTCCTTAGTCTCTCAATGTGAATTCTTGCCCAAGGGACTTTTCAGTCTCTCACGAAAGTGACACTTTGGTCACCACACAGGCATATTTAGGCACAACTGAATCATAGTCTGAACACAACTCTCATTCATACGGAGCCCCTGCTATATATATTATATATTATTATTATTTATATGTATTTTATATATATATATATATATATATATATATATATATATATATGTTATACAGATCATCCTGTCACCATAGACAGTTGAAATATTTGCCAGATGGTTAAGGGCGGAAGACCTAAGCTATTAAAGAGTATTGGTAATAGTGTGCGGCCAGCTTTGCTATTTCTCTGCAACTAACCATCTTTATAGCCTTCTTTTTGGTGTCTTCAGTTATATCTAAGTGGAAGTTAAATAAGAGCCCTTTCTTTGTGGGTTTGAGCCCCATGTCGGGCTCTGTGCTGACGGCTCAGAGCCTGGAGCCTGCTTTGGATTCTGTCTCCTTCTCTCTCTGCGCCTCCCCACTTGTGCTCTGTCTCTCTCTCAAAAATAAATAAATGTAAAAAATAAAATAAAATAAAATAAAATAAAATAAAATAAAATAAGAGCCCTTTCCTCTGAGACATTATTTCTTATTCCTATCATAATTCATAATCCTTTTTTTAATGTTTATTTATTTTTGAGAGAGAGAATGCGAGCCGGGGAAGGGCAGAGAGAGGGGGAGACACAGAATCTGAAGCAGGCTCCAGCCTCCAAGCTGTCAGCCGAGTCCGACATGAGGCTCGAACTCACGGAGCTGTGAGATCATGACATGAGCGAAAGTCGGACACTTAACCAACTGAGCTACCCAGGCACCCCCAGGATTCATAACCTTTCAAGGAAAGTATACAGAAGGTTTGTCCTACACTTTCAATGTCAATGTCAAGGGCTTTGGGTTTCTACTCATCTCCCACATGCTTTGGACGAGTCTCACTCACGCTACGGTTCTCCCCATCTGCATGAATAGAAAGGAAAAGTGGATTCTGTAAGAGTTTGAATTCCTGCAGAGACGTGCCAATTAGATTTAAAGCATAGTTTCTATTCTCCTAATAGTTATGATAACAAAATAATGGCAAAATGGTTTGTGTGAGCTATTTCCCAGCATATTAGCACCACCCCTGAAAGAAAAATGCCTCCTCTCCAACCCGGGGAGCTGTTTAACAGCCACATTGCTTCTGCAAGTAGCTGCGATGCATTGAGAGGTTTGGCTGAATCACCTCCTTGCCTCTGGTCTTTGTATCACTGCTGTCCTTAGTCCATCACTTGGCTGAGAACGCTTTTGAGAATCGTTTGCATGCAAAAGAAATAGTATAGCGACATAAAAACCATGTCTCTCCTAGTCTCAAACCACGGCGTTAACTGCTAGATTAAATGCTACATTTCAGCCCATGCTCCACGCATTAGTTACATGCGAAGAAAATTAAAACTCGGTTGACCTTCAGGATCGGGGAGGAGGACATGGGAGAAGAGGTGCTGAGCTGAGTTTAATGTTCTGTAGCAAACAAGGGGAAAAGATATAGAGATACGGATTTTGAGGGAAATGTTAATTATCTAAAGCTTAATTACAGATAACATCATGAGGAGAAAACATAAAAGACTTGAAATGCAGCCAAAGCGTTTCCCTAAGAACATTAAAAAATGATTGTTGTTTACAATTCGCAAATCGCACAGACATAAAGCTGAGACAGGAAACACCGTCAGGCTGAAAGTAAGAACGCAACCTGCTCTTTCAAAAGCAGCGCAGAAGAGAAGTGATAGTGATGCAGTTAGCTCATGTTTGGGGAAGTCAACGAGATTCTGTCCATGTCTCCCCTTTGAAATAAAAATGAGCAGATCACTGGCAAACACATCGAAGTAAAATCCAAGGAGATGTCACAGCCCAAATAAAAATAAATAATTTAGGAGGTCTTATAATGGGAACTAAAATAAAGTAGAATTCACAGGCATTTATCTCCCTGTAAGTACAATAGAAATAAAGGAAGCAAGATTTTTACGTTCCTGTCACTTCATTACTGAATCCAGCGATACGAAAATCTACCTTTTCATTCAAACATAATTTTCGTTCACTGCAGCAAAGAATGGCTTCCATTTATCCAGTCTGCTCTTGAGAGAGCAGTCTAGTCTGGTCTACGATTTAGTTTATTCTTTGTCTTTTTTTTTTTTTTCTTACAATTGGTATCTATTAATTTCCAATTACCTTTAAAGGGGAGTTTCTGGAGAATGCAATGTAGCATTTTGAAAGGAGTTTTGCTTTCAAAGGAGGCTCTAGAAAATGAGTCCCTGGAAGTTCCTATTTGCCTAAAACCAATGGGACACAATGTTCTTGGGATGGAGGTATTTGGGTTCCAGGGCCATGGGTGTGCAGGCCACAGCTCTTGATTCTGGCCCACTGGGCTCTCATGGTGTTGCACTAGCTGATACAAAAGTGTTGTGGATCTTTCCAGAAACAGTAGAGTTGCAACTAGACGGCTGAACACTTGGTACTTGTTCAAAAAAAATGGGGATATAGTGAACTCTTTCTTTTTCTTTTTTTTTTTTTGTCAAGTTTTTATTTAAACTCTCATTCATTAACATATATGGTAAAATTGGTTTCAGGTGTATAAATTAGTGATTCGTCACTTGCACACAACACCCAGTGCTCATCACAACAAGTGCCCTCTCGCGTATCCGTCACCCATCTGGCGCATTCCCCCACCCACCTCCCCTCCATCAACCCTGTTCGTTCTCTATCATTAAGAGTCTCTTATGGTTTGCTTCCCCCTCTCTTTTTTTTTTTCCCTTCCCTGATACTCATCTGTCTTGTCTTTTAAATTTCATATATGACTGCAATAAAGATGTGGTATATACGTACAATGGAATAGTACTAAGCCATCAAAAAGAATGCAATCTTGCCATGTGCAATGATGTGGATAGACCCAGAGTGCATTATGCTAAGCAAAATAAGTCAGCCAGGGAAAGACTAATACCATGTGCTTTCACTCACATGCAGTGAAAGTCTCTGTGGCTGAAGGTTTTGCACAATTATATTTGGGTGAGTACCTAGAGAGAGCAGAGTTATTGAAGGGGAAGGAGAGTGAGAACTATGGACAGTAAACCTGACTAAGTCACAGGTTTACTGAGAGAACAATTAAACATTTAATGATGATAACTTACTGACTTTGGAGAAAATAAAAACAATTTAAAACTTGATAAGCGTTTATTGAATGAATGAATGAATGAATGAAGAGATCAGAGGTCTCCACTTGCTGACAGCTACCGAGGACTTGTTCTTTGTCCCGTTTCTTGATGCAGTTTTTTTTCCTCTCCCTTTCTGTTTTAATTGAGATAGTCACGTAAAATAAAGTTATCCATTTTAAAGCGAGGGACTGTGACATTTAGTACACTCACAGTGGTGTGCAGCCATGACTTCTATTTAGTTCCAAAGTATTTTCATCATCTTACCCTGAAACCTTGAGTGTATTAAACAGTTACTCCCATTCCCTCTTTCTCCAGCCCCTGGCAACCACCTGTTTCTGTTCTCTCTCCCAGGGCTTATTCTGGATAGTTCATTCAGATAGAATCATACGATATGTGACCTTTTGTGTGCAGCTGTTTTTATTTTGCATAATATTTGCGAGGTTTGTCCACATTGAAGCCTGTAGCAGTGGGCCATTCTTTTTTATGGCTGAATAATACTCCACCGTATGGATAGACAATTTATGTAGCCATTCATCTCTTGATAGGCTTTTGGGTTGTTTTCACCTTTTGGCTATTGTGAATAATGAAGCAAAATTTGGAGGGGAGAGGTTTTATAAAATGCCATTGGGGTAAGCGAATGAGGAATCAAACGGGGTGAAAATTAAAGGGCACATAAGCCACTTTTGTGTCCTGCAGGAACAGGGTTTTTCTTTCTTTTTTTCTTTTTTAAATAAATACTAGATAATTTTTTGTAGAAAACCCACCTTACGAGAAATAATAAAAGAATTTCTTCAGACTGAAATCAGGTGAGCCGATACAAGAATATGAATGTACATAAAAATACACAGAGCACTAGTAGAGGTAATTGTGGACGATAAAGCAGGGTAACTTAGTATTTGTTTTCTTACCTTTTTTAATTTTTCAAATAGGCTTTATTTTTTAGAGCAGATTTAGGTGCACAGCAAAACTGAGTGGAGAGTATCGAGAGTTCCCGTGTTACCATCCCCACCCCCGTGTACATCCTCTGTCACCGTCAATATCCTATACCAGCGTGGTATACTTGTGACCATCGATGAATATACATTAACACCTCATTATCATCCAAAGTCCGTAGATTACATTAGCATTCACTCTTGCTGTACATTCTGAGTCTGACAAATGTATAATGACCTGAACCCACCATTATAGTATCACATAGAATAATTTCACTGCCCCAGAAAATCCTCTGTGCTCATACGTTCATCCCTCTTTCCTCTCTAACCCCTGGCAACCATGCGTCTTTCTACTGACTCCACAGCCTTGCCTTTCATGGAATGTCATGGAATGTCATGGAATGTCATATACAGTGCATAGCCTCTTCAGATGGTCTTCTTCTACTTTTTAATATACATTTGACCATGAACAGGGTCTTTAATTCAGAATGCTTTCAGCGGTTTTTCTAAACAGGGTATTAGAACTCCTCAGAACATTTGAAAATCTACAACAGCCCCTACTTTTGGTGACAGAAGACCAGACTGAGGCAGGAGGGGAGACAGTCTAGTTTCAGTGACTGTCACAGGAGCCTTCAGACTAAGGCTCCATTCAGTGGATTCAGGGGACCCTCCTCTCCCCCTGGGGGTTCTGGCGACCCAGTCTTCCACTCAGTGGCTATCAAAACAGCCCTAACATGGCTGCTGCTCTCACCCGAGGCAGGAGGGTCCCTGACCCACCCCTACCACAGCCTCCATGTCGTAAGGAGGTACCCTATTCGTACTTGCCCTTGTTCCTCTTGAGGAACGACGGAGTCCCCAAAGTGGCATCTTCAGAACCTTCCCAACCTACTCCTCAGCCTACCCTGCAACCAGTCAGGATCCCAAATAAGTCCCCTTGGGGAAACTTTATCCTGGGCTTTCTCCACAGGGTTTGGGAGAAATCTGTGGCTTCCATTTGTTTTTAAAAGACAATTAGTCTGTTCTCTTTCAAATCTGTATCCCCAGACCCTACCTAGGCCTCGTACAGCCAGGATTCCAGGCATCCTGCCTCGGTGCCCAGACTCCCACAGTGGCTGTGTGGACAGGGTGCCAGCTCAACCCAGATTAGGTTTCATTGCTTCATGGTCTTTTTTTTTTTTTATCGTTTTGAACCATTTCCAGTGAGGTATAAATACAATAGCTTTAATTGCATTTATACCCAGAATCCCATGGAAAAGAAAACTTATTGACGAAAAGCTACGTGACAGACTGAACGGAAACCACAGTTGAAATTTTTCATTAAATCGTTTTTAAGTAAAAATAAATAATTTACTTAAATGTATTACAAATACGTTTGAAATGAAATTAGAAACGTAAGCATTTTTAAAAGGTGTCAGAGGGAGGGATTGACAACTGTTGGTGAGTTTTGACTGCCCTGGCCACCCCTCCTTGGGTATAAACACAGCTGCCCTTCAGTATTTAGGGCCCTTTCATCCTCTCTGGTCTTCAGATTTTTTCACAAAAGACCTTTTCCCTCTAAAAGTGGTGGGTGACAGCGGAGAAGGAAGCTGCAAAATACATTTGAGTTGCTCCGTCCGACTGTACCTTCAGAGCACAAATGCCCGGACCACGTGTCCTGAAGTCCCCAGCCAGCCAATTCGACTTCCCTCTGCTCTGCTCATTTTATCATTCCTTCAGCAAACGATTATTAGAGTCTCGTCTCTCCCAGATCTCTTTCATTCCTGTGATTAGTCACTCCATACCTCTAATTTTCCTGTCCAGTTACAAATTCTTGGTTTTTCTGTTTACTTCCAAGGTTTTCTCGTATATAACAAAGAAGCATGTAGCAAACAAATGGTGTAAACTTTGCCAACAGGTTAGAAATGACAAGGAGAGGGGCCCGATCTAACTGGATCGCTGTTTACTGTGAAAATGTAACCATTTGCAAATGTTAAAAAGCAAAAAGCAATTTTCGGTCAATTCCAAAATCAGACTACCTTTGTCTAGAAGTTGTTATCTAAGCCTGAGTTAGAATTACATGGAGAAATGAACTATCCATGTCACATTTTCTGATTCAAAAATGGAAAAAAGTTGGTGGATGATCCGTAGACACAGTACTCTTAAGGTCTAAGAATGGAGACGTATAGTGATTCTGGTAAGAATTGCCGATCAATCCGCCCGGAAAAATTGAACAAACTGGCCTAGACGTGGTCAGAGTACGCAGCCTAGTGAAGATTACGTTGCTTTCTAATCTGGAAACTGGTTCCTATTAAGACCCAGTGACAGCATTTGGGCCCTTTGTTTTAAATAAGCCCATCGTGGAAATAAATGAACAACCAAATAAGAAAACCAAAGATTATTTATTCATAGTTTGGTATTGCAAGGGAGCCAGCCACCATCACTTGGGTTTTGACAGAGGCTCAAAGACAGATTGAGGAATGGGAAACCTTCAGGCGTGCTCTAGTGGAGCGGGGGGCACGGAGAAGCTGTAGACAGTTAACTGGAATCCCGTATGATTTGCTACAGGTATGTATTTGACTCTCTCTGGTTGGCTCTGAGTTGGAAGGAGGGCCAAAAATTAGGGAAGCTGTCAGTTCTTAATCAAGTCCTGGCCATTTTGAGCCGATTGTTACAGAAGATATCGCATTAGTTTCCCGGATTGTTACTAGAGATAGCGGTCTGGCTTCCTACGAGTCTGATGGAAGCAGGTTGACATCCTAGGCTGGTTACTATCGACCGTGGGATGATGGCTACAGCTCCTGGGACAGGGCTCTCTTTTTACACATGGTCTGGCCATCGTCCATATATTCCGTCTTTCATCATCAGACTGAGTTTACACATGTGCCTCAATCCTCCTGAAGATACCTTCATCCAGGATTCAATTTTACTTTCAGCATTTTGGGGGGCCAGAAGCAGGCTGTACAACAACCAGTCCCACTGAAGACGTCTCCGTTGATGTTGGGTGCGGTTACAGAGTAGGGCCTTCATCATCTAGGAGCAGGGTACTGCCTAGAATCTCTGCCTGGCACAGTGCACCACTCACCAGGCCCCATAAATAACTGTCTTACATGTAAGTGGTCCTGTGCTTTTTTCACAGAACGATAATAGGTATCATGTACTGAATCCTTACTATTCCTTTGAGGGCCTTGAAAGCTAAACAAAGAAAACTAAAATTTATACGCATTATGCGATAGTGAACAAATGCACGTTCTTTAAATAGAAAATAATATAATTAAAGCCATGGTTCAAGAACATTAATAATCTGTCAGTGATAGTGAAATGTTTTTGTAGGGAGAAGAATGAGCTCCAGAGCCCATCCAGGAAGGTGCTAGAGCAATTTGGGCCTCATGTGATGAGATTCTACATGGAACAAAAAACAGAAGAGAGATAGATGACCATAGGTTTAGAGGGAAAAAAAAAAAAAAAAATATATATATATATATATATATACACACACACATATATATATGTGTATATATATATGTGTGTGTGTGTGTGTGTGTGTGTGTGTATATATATATGTATGTATTTATTTATTTGAAAGGAGCAAACAATAGACTTGGTTGTTTATTGATAAAGAATTGGCATGATTTAAAATACAGGGCACCTGGGTGTCTCAGTCAGTTAAGTGTATGACTTCAGCTCAGGTCATGATCTCCCAGTTCATGAGTTCGAGCCCCACCTCAGGCTCTGTGCTGACAGCTCAGAGCCCGGAGCCTGCTTCAGATTCTGTGTCTCCCTCTCTCTCTGCCCCTCCTCCACTCATGCTCTGTCTCTCTCTGTCTCTCAAAAATGAATAAATGTTAAAACGAAATGAAATGAAATGAAATGAAATAAAATAAAATAAAATAAAATAAAATAAAATAAAATCCTCCCAGGATTTTTTGTTCCGTCCAGGAACAAAAGCAAAAATAAACTGTCGGGACTACATCAAAATAAAAAGCTAAGGAAATGCTCAATAAGACTAAAAGACAACCTATGGAATGGAAAAAGATATTTTGCAAATGACATATCTGATAAAGAGTTAGTATCCGAAATATATAAAGAATTTATACAACTCAACATAAAAAAATATATGTATTTTGATTTAAAGTGGCCAGAAGACCTGAATAGACATTTATCCAAAGAAGACAGACAGATGGCCAACAGACACATGAAAAGAGGCTCAACATCACTCATCATCAGGGAAATAGATATCAGAACTACAGTGAGATGTCACCTCACACCTGTCAGAATGGCTGAAATCAAAAACACAAGAAAAAAAAAGTGTTGACAAGGATATGGAGAAAAAGGAACTTTATGTACTGTTGGAGGCAATGCAAACTGGTGTAGCCACTGTGGAAAATAGTACAGAGATTCCTCAAACAATTACGAATAGAAATATCATATGATCCAGCAAATCTACTACTGGGTATTTACCCCAAGAATACAACAACACTAATTCGAAAAGATATATGTAGCCCTATATTTATTGCAGCATTATTTATGATAACCAAATTATGGAAGTAGCCCAAGTATCCATTGATAGATGAATGGATAAAGATGTGCTGTATGTGTGTGTGTGTATATATATATCATATTACTTATGTGTGTGTGTGTATCATAATACTACTTATGTATGTGTATATATATCATAATATTATTTATATTACTTATAACGTAATATTACTCAGCCATAAAAAAGAACAAAATCTTGCCATTTGCAACAACATGGATGGATATAGAGAATATAATGGCTAAGCAAAGTAAGTCAGTCAGAGAAAGACAAATATATGACTTCACTCATATGTGGAACTTAAGAAACAAAACAGATGAGCATAAGGGAAGGGAAGAAAAAATAAGATAAAAACCGAGAGGGAGACAAGCCAGAAGAGACTCTTATATACAGAGAACAAAGTGAGGATTGCTGGAGGGGTGTCTGGTAAAAGGATGGGCTAACTGGGTGATGGGCATTAAGGAGGGCACTTGTTGAGATGAGCACTGAGTGTTATATGTAAGTGATGAATCACTAAACTCTACTCCTGAGATCATTATTACACTGTATGTTAACTAACTAGGATTTAAATTTTAAAAATTTAAGAAAAGAGGGGTGCCTGGGTGGCTCAGTCGGTTGAGCGACCGACTTTGGCTCAGGTCATGATCTCACGGTTTGTGAGTTCGAGCCCCGCATCGGGCTCTGTGCTGACAGCTCAGAACCTGGAGCCTGTTTCAGATTCTGTGTCTCCCTCTCTCTCTGCTCCTTCCCCGCTCATGCTCTGTCTCTCTCTGTCTCTCTCAAAAATAAATAAACATTAAAAAAAATTTTTTTTTAATTTAAGAAAAGAAAAAGAAAAGAAAGGATAGACTATTTTCCTAGTGAGCCATGATGTTTGGCAAACTCAGAACTGTCCTCAAAACTTTTAGTAAAAGCTAATACCATGTCTCAGAAAATTAACGATAACAAGTGTGTGACATATTAAATAAAAATGACAATTAAAAGGATGTATGCTATGATTCCAATTTAGAAGCAAATAAATGTATCTTTTCACCACTATATGAATGAAGATGGATGTGACATGTATCTATATGTCGACAGTGATTATTTATGGGGAGTAGGATTGTGGCTAATTTTTCTTTTCCATATTTTTTGCCTTTTTCAAATATTGAAGAATCAGCGTGTATGATTCTACTAACAGAGATAAATTTTAACATAACAATGGTTAATCTCTAGATTTAGCATTTTCATAGGACAAAATAGCAATAGAGAAGTTAGGGGATTTCACCATTGTCTAAGGCCTTAGTCTCCCACAGAAAATTTTTTTTTTTTTTTTTAAATTACAGAAGTGATTGCCTGGATGGCTTAGTTTGCTAAGCATCTGACTCTTGCTTTCAGCTCAGGTCATGATCTCAGGGTCATGTGTTCAAGCCCTGCATTAGGCTCCATGCTGGTCACGAAAAAAAAAAAAAATAGGGGCACCTAGTGGCTTAGTTGGTTAAGCATCAAACTCTTGATTTCCACTCAGGTCATGACCCCAGGGTTATGGGATGGAACCCCACATCAGTCTCCGTGCTGGTCACGGAGCCTACTTAAGATTCTCTCTCTCCCTCTCTCTCTCACCCCCCCACCCTCCCTTTCTCTCTCTCTCAAAAACAAAAGTGAATAAATTACAGAAGTAGTTTCCACTATAATTATTTGAAAACTATTGCGTTTACATTTCTTACCTTCCTAGAAATTTCATGGTTCATGTTTTTCTCCCCATTTTCTTTCTGATCAAACCAAATATCTCTGTTGTCCTGAAAATTGTAGTTCCAGCATAGACCCCCCCAAAAAAAACGTATTTCTGTTTCATTTTCGGAAAATTGGGCCTTGTGTCAAATTTAATTGAAGTGGCTGAACTACTGAGTTTGGTCTAACATTGCAGTTTGGTCCTTGTTCAAACAGACGGCAACTGTGCCTTTCTCCTTGAATTTCAAGTTTATAAATGTTGTTCTGTCTTCGCTTAACAAACCATATTGTTTTCACATCTAATCCTTGTCACTGGAAAACCTTTGGCAATCAACTTTTCTATGCTTCTTTTTTTTTTTTTTTTAAAGATTGGTCACCATTTAGGAGATTCCGTTTCTTTTTTTTTTAATTTTTTTTAACGTTTATTTATTTTTGAGACAGAGAGAGACAGAGCATGAACGGGGAAGGGTCAGAGAGAGGGAGACACAGAATCTGAAACAGGCTTCAGGCTCTGAGCCATCAGCACAGAGCCTGATGCGGGGCTTGAACTCACGAACCGCAAGATCATGACCTGAGCCAAAGTCAGAGGCTCAACCGACTGAGCCACCCAGGGGCCCATTTTCTATGCTTCTTTTGTCCACCCTCTAAAATGGAAAAATCTTGGATGGGTCAACCAAGTGCTAATTCGAGCTACTGGCCGTTCTGAAGATGGAATCCGAAAGACCAGCAGCACCAAAATGTTTGAAAATAAAAGTAACGAAGATGTCTGTGTTTACTCATTCTGATCATCTTAATTACTTCCCTCTGCTATAAAATCCATCCATGTGTAATGGGTATCATTTGGAATTTTATTCACTTTAGTCAAAATTGACAGTAAGGCAAAGATTGTGTTATCCCACTTTTTAGACACATAACATTGAACTTTTGTATTTTTAATTTTTTTGAAGTTGATTTATTTATTTTGAAAAAGAGAGAGAGAGTGAGATAGCATGAGTTGGGGGGGGAGGCAGACAGAGAGGGAGAGAGAGAATCCCAAGCAGGCTCAGCGCTGTCAGTGTGGAACCCTACGCAGGGCTCAGACCCATGACCCATGAGTTGGTGACCTGAGCTAAAATGAAGAGTTGGATGCTCAACTGACTGAGCCACCCAGGTGCCCCAAATTATGTTTAATGTTCATTTATTTATTCTGAGAGAGAGAGAGAGAGAGGGAACGGATAGGTGAGGAGGGGCAGAGGGAGGGAGGGAATCTGAAGCAGGCTCCCATTTCCAGCACGGAGCCTGACGCAGGGCTCAATCTCATGACCACAAGGTCACAACCTGAGCAGCTATCAAGAGTCAGACAACTGACTCAGCCACCCAGGCACCGCTGTGTTTTGAATTGTTAAGTAAGATACAAACACGATGCAATTTTCTTGCCAACATTAGTAAAACGTCCTGTGGTAAACCAGTCTTCAAAGTGGCTCTTGTTAACTTACAAGTTTCAGAGTGCCAGCTCCTGGCTGATGGCACCAGACTGCCCATTTTAAATGCCACGAGAGCTAAATACCAACTATCTTTATGTTTAAATGTTCCTTTAACATCATTCACATTCAAGGAAGTGACAGGGTTTTGTTGTCTGCATTTTATACCATTAGCATATTCCACATTCCTGCTCATAGTCCTTTGTTAATTTAATTTGTGTACTTAACAAAGCAGTATATGTACATAGTTTCAGTAAATAAATAGTGCTATACACCCAACAAAGGGAAATAAGTGTTCCCTGTTTTCGTCCCTCCTCATTCCTAATTTCCCACTCTGCAGAGACAACCGCATTGAAATCCTTTATATATCTACCCCCAGGGAGGTACATAACATGATTGACTGGACATGGCTTTATTTTTAGAGACATTCTTTATTGACTTCCTTTTACCAAATCTTTGTCTTCTTGCCCCCCTACCACCCGTATACTTCTCTCCACCGTGGTTCCAATGAGGTTTAAATTACAGTTTTTATTTATATCAAGGGTAGATTGTTTCATGGTAATAATCATGTAAGTACTAGTCACAGCTGAGCCACGTGGTTTACTGTATTTTGGTTATTAATATTATTCTGCCTGCCTTGTTCAGTGTTTTGTTTTCTTTGGAGTTAATGGCTATCTTGTTCTCTTTGTTTCTTTGCTTAGTTTTCTTTGTACTTATCACTTAATTGAACCCTAACTTTTCCAAAAGAGCTATAAAGATTCTCCCTAATGGTGCCAGTCACATAATAAAATAAGTTCCACCTCTTTCTTTGGGAGTATTCCTCCTGGACCTCTGGCTGCTCTTCCATTCTAACCCACAATGTTTGTTCTAGAAGTTACCAGCACTATCATTCTGAGAACACCCTTCCTTTCTCCCCTGTGTCAGATCTCATACATCCCAGATCCCGTATCTTTCCCTTACTTGACCTACTCTCTCATCTTGATGGAGCACATTCTCCAGTAGCTTTCTGAGAATGGTTACAATGGGGTTAATTTTTGTGACTTATTTCTGTCTAAATATGAATTTCTAAAATGTTTATACTTGAGAGTTTGGATGACTACTGTATTCTAGATGGAAGATGACTTTCTCTAAGAATTATTGAAATTTTTGCTTTATTGTTTTAAGTTTTCTAGTGGTACCGTTATTCAAGGCCATTCTGATAGCCAGTTCTCATATGTGATATTGGTTTTTCCCTCTCTCTTAAAAGTTTTGGAAAGTTCTCTGTAACTTTAAAATGTTACAATAATATATCTTCGTATAAATCTTTTTTTAATTTATTGCACTGGCCACATTGTGGGCCCTTTCAATCAATACATTTCTGTTCTTCATAAATTCTTGTAACTTTTCATATATTATTTATTGGACAAATTCCTAGTCTCTCCTTTGTCTTTCCTTTTTGATTCCTTATCTGCCTTTTTGAGACTCATGTTACTTACATATATAATCTTATTTGGTATTTGGTTTTCTGGTTTTCTTATCTCTCCCCTGTGTTCCATCTGTGTCTTTTTCTGTTTTACCATCTGGAAGATATACTATGCTTTCTCTTCCAACTTATCTATTGAAGTTTTTAAAACTTTATTATTAATACTGCTTGAATTTCCTTTTGAATTTCTAGGAGTTCTTTCTTATTCTCTAAATGCCCTGTTTTGTTCTTTGTTGGTTTTGCTTCCTTACCCTCCCCACCCCCATGGATGCTTTCTTCTCAACTTAAAAGGACATTAATGATAATCTTATAGGAATGTTTTCCTGCTCCCTGAATTAATCTGTTTCCTTGGAGTTTCATCTCCTTCATATTTTAGGGTTTCTCACAGTCCCATGGTCCTTGGTGGCCCATTCATATCTAAAACTGAGGGCTGGGTGGCTTAGTCCATTAAGCAACCAGCTCTTGATTTCGGCTCAGGTCATGATCTCACGTTTCGTGAGTTCTAGCCCGGCATCGGGCTCTGTGCTGATGGTGCGGGGCCTGCTTGGGAATTTCTCTCTCTCCCTCTCTCTCTGCCCCTTCAGAGCTCTCTCTCCCTCTTTCAAAATAAATAAATAAACATTAAAAGAAAATAAGTCTGAGGGCTAACACTCTGAGGAGAAACTCTATATACAGATGAAACTTGTCTCTGGCCAGGAGAACTGGGCATTGCTTTAGCAAACCCCAAATATTAATCAGATTCTCCCTTTTGTTATCAGTTTCCCAGAGAAAACTTACCTAATCTTACCTGGATGACAGTGTCCTGAGGAGCAAATGGGGAGGAGAGGCTGGTAGAATTCACTCTTTCCCTAATCCGACTCCCATGTTTTCGCCATCATGTGTCCTTACCATCCTCAGCCAGAGCTTCTGTGATTCATCCTCTTGCGAGAGCACACGGGCTTCTGCCAGGAAGTGAGGGGAAGTGCCCAGCTTCGCAGGCTGGGGGAGGTTATCTGAGAGACAACTACCTGTTATACAACTTGTTCTTTAGTTTCCACTGCGGGTACCTCTGGTGAGTACCTGTCATCTCCATTTCCCGAGGCTTCCTGGAGCTCAGTGGTGCCAGACACATGGCTTCTTACTGGCCCTCCACTGACAGCCTTGAGTTTGGGGGTTCTTTTCTCTGCTAAGTCTTTCTCCTACCTGTTATTAACTGCCCATGTACACCTGTCTTCAGCTGTCCGTTAATTTAATGAACATCTCTTGTCTGTCCTCTCATTCTTCCTTAGCCCTTGTGTATTTACAGCATTTTTGTTACTACCTTTGTTACTATTTTGTTACTACCTTTATATTTTAGAGATATTTGGACAAGGAACACAGGAAGGATGTGTACTAACCAGGATGTCTTAACTAAAAGTTTCTCCTTCTCTTGAATTGATACCGCTGACTTTCCACGTCAAAATATCCTATGGTTGCGTTACATGTCACAGTTGTATTCTGATAGATGTGACAGGGTATTCAGTGGGAAAAGGGGACTCCATGGTCAAGGAATGACATAGACCATCCATGTGATACTTGCTTCTAGATTTCCTTGTGACATCTTGATTATTACGTTCTTGATTCCGATTTCGTTTCTAATTGTGTTTATTATATATCCCCAAGCTATACTCTAGGACCCCTTCAAGCTATATACTATGCTTCCATATATAATATGTTTACATAGTGTATCATAATATCTATTCAGATATCTGGCCATCCGTATTAGAACGTAAGGCCCTTGAGGTGCCTGGGTGGCTCAGTGGGTTGAGCGTCCGACTCTCGACTTTGGCCCAGGTCATGATCTCATGGTTTATGAGTTCGAGCCCCATGTCAGGCTCTGTGCTGACAGCTCAGAGCCTGCTTGGGATTCTCTCTCTCCCTCTTTCTCTGCTCCTCCCTCTCTCCCTCTCTCCCTCAAAATAAATAAATAAATAGTGTAAATCCCTTGGGCAAGGACTGTGTTTTCTTCATCTCTGTATCCCCAGCAGCTGGCTGAGTAGCTGGAATGTCACAGGGATAGATAAATGGCTGCTGCTGACGAATGGGTGAGGGACGTGCTTTCTTACACATTCCATAATCTCCTGTTCACCGCGTACCTGGGGAGAGTCCCTGGAATTACAGCAGATGCCATGGTGCCTTTCAGTTGAAGCCTCTATGTGCTCTTAAATGAAAAATGATGTAATACCAGGAGCCCTCCATGACATGGGATGGGGACCTGACATTTGGGGAAACAACATACATTTTCCCTTTCTCTCCCCACCCCATGCACAGGCCTGCCCCCACAAAGTACCTGCCTGGCCATCCAAGCCAGACCCTTGGCAGCCCCTAGTCAGAAGCTGGGTGGTTCTCTCTTCTGAAGGAGAGGAGGTGTGTTTCCGGTAGTCCTAAGGCGGACCTCAGAATTTACGTCCTCCGAGAAATAGTTTCATAAATATTGACCAAGTACAGTAGAAATGATATTGTTAGTAAAATATTTCCAGTTCGATATGAGCTAAGCTGGTTTGAAGGGATTACCCTTGAAAACTAATTATCACTTTTTAAACACTGTTTCTGTGGGAAAATGTATTTCGAGTTCCAAGGCATATATGAACTTTTGGAACACTGCTCAATCATATGTTGGGGACTGATTATATTGTATTTGTAGCCCATTTGGGACTGTGGGAACAAAAGGAAAATCAAATTATCAACTGGAATATACCACCTCTGGGAACAACAAATCTAAAGTTACAAAATAGCCTATAATATGGAATATCACATCAGAAAAAAAATGAACATATTTTCCACAGTTTGTGTTATTTGCAGGCTGGCTTGGTATCTGTAAGAAAGAATGTCTTATAAAATTGTACTGCATGGGTCTAATGAAGTTCTGTTTGATTCTGTCCTAGGCCCTGATGTAGTATAACCAAATTGTAGTCCAGAAAAAAATGACGAATGGGCACTGTGCCACATACAACCCTTACAGTGGACTGAATGATTACCCAAATGCATCTTTAAAAATCTTTTGGACCCTTGTGAATAGACTAGGATTGGGTTGGTAGTGGAAGAAAGGATCTCAGGGGAGCCTGGGTGGCTCAGTCGGTCAAGTGTTCAACTCTTGATTTCGGCTCAGGTCATGATCTCATGGTTTGTAACTTTTAGCCCCGCGGGGGGCTCTGCACTGACAGTGAGGGGTCTGCTTGGGATTCTTTCTCTCCCTCTCTCTCTGTTCCTTCTCTCCTTGTGCTCTCTCTGTCTCAAAAATAAATAAATTAATGAATTTTTAAAAAAGAAAGGATCTCAGAGGTTAACGTGCTATCTCAATTTGGCATTGTTGCCTTTTTACTTACGTAATAATAATAATATGATCATAGTAATAGTCAACCCAATGTTCCAGAGCAAAATGAAGACAGAATACAGGACATTCCAAATTTTGTGATGAAACAAACCCAACACCAGGGGGCTCAGTGGAGCCATTGCTTTTTAAACTGGCAAGATTTGGCAATGATTGTTTTCCTAAGAAAACACTGCACGGCACAAGCAGCTAGTGGTAGGGACAGAATAAAAATGAAATGAGGGAATGTTCCATAAGAATAAAGAGAGACTAATCTCTTCTGAAATTAAAATCATTCTTCAAAGACTATATGTCTACTTATTTATCATTTGAGTGGCCTGAATACTTTTCATAGTCCATAGGTCCAAATATATATACTAAATGGATATTATTCATTTTGCTAAAGCCTTTAAAAATCCATTTAAGATTATTGTGAAGTTATTAACGATGATAGACAGGTTCTATAAAATCCACACAATTAGTTATCATTCAGGGAACAGATATTGACAGAGTGCTTTATTTGGGCTGGACACCGTGCTGAGTGCATACTGTAGATTAAATATTGGGCTGTAAGGTTTAATAATATCATTTCATAATCTGTTACCACTGGGCTACAGAAAAAAATGGAGTGACCTTTCCAAATTAAGTATCTCCATAATTGTCAGTATGTGTTTTATTGAATATATTGTTTCCTAAAGAGGCCTACTATATTATATGGGTTTTTTTTCATTTTAATATTTTATCTGCATGTTTAATTGAAGGAAATGTTATGGTCTTTCATTTTTTAAACTAAAGCCAAAGTATAAATATGCTTAGCAGTTTACTGCCATCACATTTTCATGTCAGGTAAATTGGACCTATTTCATTTAATAAATGAAGAGAAAAGAGTAAAAGACTGTTAGGTTACTGACGAACACGTGCCTAAAAAGTAAATGACAGATTTATAAATATAAGATGTCCTTGACTCTCAGTACCCTGTGGAAGCACAAAAACTCACAGTGGTCTGTAGTCGGTGATAATCATCATAATGGGTTTTTTCTCCGCAGCCCTAAGAACATATCACCTACCACAGTAGTTGTGTGCTGTTTGTAAAGGGGAAGAAAAATTCAAAGACTAACCCCCAAAAAGTCAATTTCATCAGGAGCTAATATTTTCAAGTATTAAATATGAAAAGTTGAGCTGGAAATTTCCCCCATCTTCCAAGAGCAGAGGGGAGCTGAGTCAGTTCCTAACTCTGACCGTCATAGGACCACATACTTGACCTTCACTACTCCAAATTCTAAGATGAGGACAATAATCTGCTCTGACCCAGAGGTAAGCAGCAATTAAAAGGTGAGGTCACCTGCGTGTAAGCATCTTGCAAAGTGGAAGGACATTGCTTTTCTCTTATCATTGTGATTTCCCTAACTCATTTCCTGTTGTGCCCCTAACGATGTGGGTGGCGCCTGCAGAAGTCTGGCATTCCCGGGAAGTTGTCTCTGGCTTAGTTCCCGCTGGTGCTGCTGGGGAACCTGGCGCAGAGCAGATCCTGTGGGGAAGGACAGACGCAGGTTAGGATGGTTCCAGGCACGATCAGCGTGGCTCGGGATTGCTCTTTCTCTCCCCGTCATGGGTCCTGCCTGTTCCTAAAACTGAGTCCCCTCTTATGGTTCTTACAAGCAGAGGGAGACACAGCTTACCTGGGTGTGCCCACCTTCGCGTGTGTGGACACATCTAGACCTTCGCATCTATAGCGTGGAGTTGCCTTGAAAAACCAAATACAAAGAGGGTGTGGGAGGTACAGAGAGGGTCTGCTGGTACCGCTCTGCTGCATCCTTCACACTGATGAGCTCTGAAGAACGCATTTGCTATGAAGTATGTCAGTTAAATGTAGTAATTATTTTTCTCCCAAGGGAAAAAGGCAGTAAGTAGCACATGCTCTCTTCACCAACATTACAGCTTTTGCCCCCTGATCACAACCATAGATTTGGGCTGATTTCCTATTCTCAGGCAATCAGTCACGGGAGGAGAGAGAGCCATTAGCAGGGTGCCCTAGTTGACCTTCAACTAAATTATTGTTCCGTTCCCCTCCTGCCTTTCTTTCAATATAAGAAGGAGGGAGTAGAGTAGCCCTCCATTAAAAAAAAAAAAAAAAAAAAAAAAAAAAAAAAGGAAAGAAAAGAAAACAGGTGCCAGGCCAGAGCTGTCTAGCAAAGGGATGTAATTGAGGGCGACAACGACATCCTTAGTCTGACAGCTGTTTTGGTGGCCCCACCCCTTTGTGTCAGCGAATAGGAAAATAACTTATTAGAGCTGTTTATGCCGGAGACATAGTCAATAAGTATTTGTTGGGCCATAAGTATTGAATATTGCTTTAACAAGTAAGTTTTTGTGTTTTGATATTAAAAAATCCCCAAAGATGCAAAGCAAAGACGGAGTCCAATTAGCCTTGGCATAGCTTTGCCCTGTGCCGATAAAGCACGACAAGCAAATGACAATATGTATTTCAAATACATATTTTTTATTCTTGCTGTGTCAGAGATGTCCTATCCCAAAGGGAAGGTGTAAATCAGAAACGGTGAAAGCTCGATTCAATGTCATCCCAAATAAATATCTCTCAAGCTGTGCAAATGAATACCAGTAAGTACAGCTTGAAACTTGGATAAAAGTACATTACTTTCCAACAATTGGTATTGAAAATAAAGCTACTGACAACTAGGGCCATTTGGGGAGATTGGATGTTCTCTTGGTATAACTTTCGGAGCATTTTATATCACTTGGGAAAACCTTAGAGGTGTTTTTCAGCAGTGCTGTGCAAGACGAATTTCTCCTAACAGTCTATCTCGTTGTTATTACAGACAAGTTCAGCGTGAGGAGTGAAGACGGTGATGTAACTGCTAATGGCACTTGGTGCTAATGGATAGTGGAGTAGCTTAGGTTAACATAAGAAACAGTTAGGTAAAGATGTAGGACTGGCCACAATTAATCTCAAGTAGAGCCCGAGTTAAGACAAAAACCGCAAGTGTCAATAACGCCATTCTCTAGTTAGTTCCGAGGGAGATACGTTGAGAATTATTGTTGTGTTAATTTCTTCGAACTGCAATATGAAAAATCCCTATAAAGTTCAGTGCTTGATTCCAAGTGGCTGGTAATAGATCTGCCCCAGGATGCTGTTACCTGTAATTGGGGTCTCTGTGAACTTTCCAAATGTACTGCTAGAGGCAGAAATCAAGCTATAGATAAAAAGGAAATCGATATTCTCTGTTTTGATTCATGCGTTATGCAAAAGCAGTACCTTCTGTTTTATACGATGCTTGATATGTATAAATTAATGTGTATATATAATTTATGTATTCTCCAGTTATAAAACAGAATCATCAAAAGGAACACACAAACTCATTACTCAACTTAAGAAATAGAACATTACTAGTACTGTTGGGCTAGCCTGAAAGTCCCTTCCCCTTCTGATCCCTCCCTCCCCCTACCCCCCACCCCCATAATTGTTATTCTGGTGTTTTGGGTTTGTCGATTTCATTCTGTCCACTTTGTCATTCTTTTTTTCTTCTTTTTATTTTTTTTTTATGGTTTCTCACATGTATGCATCCCTGAACACTATGTTGTTTGGTTTTGAGCTTTAGGAGATGCTATATTGTGTATTTTTTGTTATTATTTTTAATTCAGTCGTTACTTTAATCCAATTACACAAAAACACACAAAGAGGCAAATTGGGCCACAAGTCTTCATATTAAAAAATCATTTCCCACCCCAACACCCACTCCCAATTTCAGCTTTTTACATGGATTTTTTAGATATGCTACACACCTATATATCTTTAAATAACATGCTTATTTTATGGGGTGGCTGGGTGCCTCAGCTGGTTAAGCATCTGACTCCGGCTCAGGTCATGATCTCGCGGTTCATGAGTTCAAGCCCCACATCAGGCTCTGTGCTGACAGCTTGGAGCCTGGAGCCTGCTTCAGATTCTGTGTCTCCCTCTCTCTCTGGCCCTTCTCCTCTCGAGCTCTGTCTCTCTGTCTCTCTCTCTCTCAAAAGTAAATAAACATTAAAAAAAAATTTTTAATAATATGCTTATTTTGCTACTAATTGTTTTTTTTTTTTCAGTTCTAGAAAAATACCTGTTTTCTTCCCACTTTGGAATGAGAGAACTTGGCTCCTTCATACATATCCCATCTCCCCACACATATATTCAGACTCCCCTCTTCTGGATCATTAGTTAGATGATATATGGTTAGATCACTAGTCAGAGTTTCCATAACCGTGACAGCCTCACTACATGGTACAAATTTTCTGCACAATGTTGGGTTTCCCCTAAAATTAATAATTAATTTACTTTTTTATTCATTTAGTTTTTGATATGCCCATCAGGAATTCAACTCACAAATTTCTCCCAGTTGTGTAAATCTCCTTTGAACATGTTCAAACTTATTAAACAGTCTATTATTTTTGCCCTCTTGGAGAAATTTTCCCACCTGTTCCAATCCAGAAGGTCAGCAGCAGCTGTCATTAGGAGCTTCATTCTAGAGACTGTCATTCTAGGGACTGTCTTTGCTTCTCCGTTGCAACAGATCTCTTGTTTCCTGAGTTCCAGGTCTTTCTCTTCATTTACATCCTTGTTTTTCTGAAGCGCATGCACCACTAGCTTTGTAGGAAAGGTTGCGTGGATGATAAATTTTGATATAAGAAATCTAAAAGTGTCTTTGTTGACTGGTTCTAAAATTCTAGGCTGGAAATTATCTTCCTTTGGAATTTTGAAAATATCAACTTCCAGTCTTGCTACTGAAAAGTTTAGAACCTTCCTATGTCTGGATCCTTTGCAAGAAAGCTGTAGTTTTCTCTGCAAGATTGTAGGACCTTCTCTTTGATGTAAATATTCTGAAAGTTCATGATGATGTGTCATTCCAAGATAGCGGCTGTTTTCATCCATTCTTGCTGGGTGTTCAATGAGTCTTTCAATTTGGAAAATCACGTTGTTCAGTTCTGAAGAATTTTCCTTCAACTGTTTTATTAATAGTTTTCTTCTGTCCTATTGTTATTATGGAATGATTATTATTTAGATGTTGGATCTCCTGGTCCAATCTTTGTGTTTCTGTTCTTTTCCCTTCTATTTTCCACCCCTTTGCCAATTTTTCTTTTTTTCCGAGAGACTTCATCAACTTTATCTTCTTATTCCCCAATTGAGTTTTTCATTTCTGCCATCAAGATTTTACTTTTCCCAAGAGCTCCTTCTTTTCCTGGACTATTTCTTTTTTTATAGCATTCTGCTATTTAATAGATAAGGTTCTTTGCATACCTGAGGATTTCAAAGTTTTCTTTTTTTCTGACATGTTCTCTACGTGCTCAGAATTGTTTCACCTTCCTTTTTTTTGCGTTGATCTTTGTCTCAGAGTGTGGAGATCCATTCCTGCCTGTTCATGTTTGAGAGCGGTGTGCTAAATAGCATGCTGGAATTTTAATTATATGCATTAAAACATATCTTTCCCAAGTTTATGGTTTGCCTTTTCACTTTTTTGTGTAATTCCACGAATAAACTTTCCTAAGCTGCATGTGGCATATTTCAATTTTTTCCTTTAGGTTTTCTGCTTTTTATTTCTTGTCTAATAAATTCCTCTTGATAATAAAGGCATTTTCCTATATTGCCTTTTAAAGGTCCCATACTAATAGTTGTGCTTTTCACACAACTAAATGAGACTAAATAATGCATATGATTAGAGGTTGGCATCCAATCTCATCCTTTTTCCATACGGATAGCAACCTGCCCCAGCCCCATTTATTGAAAACTCTATTCTTTCCTCACTGATAACAATGGCAGAAATATCATAACTCAAGTTTTTGGCTGTGTCTATTTCTGGGCTCTCTAATCTGTTCCATTGTTCGAATTGTCAATTTTTTGTCGATACTATATAGTTTTATAGTTAAGACTTGATAGGACTTCCTACCTTATTCCTTACCTAGAATAACAATCTGAAAATAAAAGGCGGGGAGAAACAGTTCCTAACGTGAAATAAATAGTAGGCTTGACTTCATTCATTCATTCATTCATCAAAAATGTATTAAGCACTTACCATGTTTCAGACAAGCTCCAGGAACTGAAAAATAAATGAGACCCAATACTGCCCTAAAGGAATGAACAACCAAAGAGGGAAGACCAATTGAGAGTTACACATTAATTCTGTTAGGAGGCAGAATATGGGATGCATAAGAGACTGTGTGCCCAAAGAGAGAAGAAGTAATTATACCCAGGGATAGTTAGGAAAATCTTGACAGGTTTGACCAATAAAGGGTAGAATCAACTTGGTCTGAAAAGATTAATTGGTGTTTAATAGGAGAGAGAAGGGAAGAAGTACACTGGAAGGAAATTCCATGGAGGGATGAAAGTCCATCATCTGGTTCATCATAAAGGGTCGAGCAAAGGAGGAGATAAGGTTAGAAGGCAGGTTATGACCAGATGGGGAAAGACTGTATGCCCACCTGAGACGTTTAAACGTCACCCTGTAGACAGAGGATCTGAAGTAGGAAGGTGATATCACTTTTGTTGTACATTTGGTGGCATAAACCCGGGGTGTAGTAGGGGCTGGGGAAAGGCACTGTGTATGGAGAGGCCAGTTCCAGGTACGTTGTCCACGGGAGAGATGCTGAGGTCTTAACTCAAGCAGGAGTGAAGGAACGGAAAGAAGGTAACAACAGATCGAGAGACACCCGGAAAGAGGAAGAATGGAGGGTGGTGAAAGTGGTTGTCGACGTAAAGGGAAGGGTGGGGTAAAAGACAGCAAAGCTTCTAGCTGGGGTAACCAAGTGGGTAGAGACATCACCAATCTTTAGAAACAGAAATCACTGTGCCACAAGAATAAAACAAAGTGTCTGGTAGAGGAGAGAGACAATCCATGACGTTAAATTTGATCATGTCAAGGTTAAGGGCCCCCAGGACTTCTGCGTGGAGAGATAAGAAGGCAGTTAGAACTCCAGGTTTAGAGCTGAAGCTATCCACCATCAAAACCCTAAACATGCCCAGTGTCCTTCTCGTTACTTGAATAATGTGGATGCTCAAATGTACTAAATTCTTCTTCTGCATCACGACAGATTTTTCCAAATAAATATATTTAGACTTTCAGAATACTCATCCCCTGTGCATTTTCAGCCTTGAGACATACATGGGACAGTGCCTGACTCTGCTTTTCATAGGGAGCTGGGGTGGGGTGGAGGGTGCTAGCTCAATGACTCTCCGGGGACTTAGTAATAAAAAAAAAGGTGCTGCCATGGAAAGAGTCTTGCTGATGGCGATATCCAAATCTAATCCCTCAACTCTTAGAGAATCTCTACCGTAGTGACAGGAAAAGAAGTGTCCTTTATATAGGCACCTTGCACCTCACCTCCTACAGAGGTTCTGCCAGCCTGCTTTAGAGTCCTTTTGGGAGCCCAGAATTAATCATGGAGGGAATGATATTGCAACAGGAAAGAGCACCAGGGTGCAGGAAGTTGAAGGGGCTCGTGTATTTAAATCAGTGTCAATAAAGCTATTTGTCTTGTCCTGTGAGTGTGAATGATTATGTTTCCAGGGTAAAATAGAATAATTAGAAGTAAAAAGAGGCTGATTTCTAGCTACGTCTAAAACACGTAAAGCTGTAACGTTTCCCTTATTTCATGAAATATCTACGGTACTTTTCTAGAGATTGCTGTTACTATGAAATTTTAAAAGTGCACTGACATCCTGTAGGAATTAAATAGTCGTTGCCTTTGCCTGAGATACAAACTTCGGATGTATCATCTGCTGCTCCAGGCTTGAAACTAATCAGGGCTGTGCCATGGATAAAGCAAATTGTAAGCCGTGATAGGTGGGGTGGTTTCTACAAATCCAGGTCAGATCCCGTTGTGGCAAGTACTAAGGGAATGTTTGTTGCCTTATGGTGTAGGAATTTCGGAGTACCCATGTTGCTTGCCATGGGCAACCTGTCAGCTGAGCATTATAAATCCTTTCCCTATGCTGTTATTTACACGGGGGTATATGGGTTCAAATGAAATTTGAACCAATTTCATTGAAGTACGGTCCATCACACCGTACTTCAGGCTTGTTCGTGACCAAATCGCCAAAAGGACACAATGTGACTCAAAGAGACCAGGAAACTTAATCTCTAAGACTCTCGGTTGGCGCTCTCTGCTATCATAAGCCTTTTTCTCCCAGGGTAGCTGCTAAGAAGTACCAGAGAGCTCTGATATCAAAGAGCAATGAGTCATATTTAAACTCTGATACTTGCGTTTGGGGGTTGATACACAGCTGATCAGGAGCAGGAGACGTCTGGCGAAAGTCTTCCCCAGCGATTCCAGGCAGGTTAGTGCCGGCACTCGATGCTCCTAGAGCACATCCCTCACTTCTCCAAAATAGCCCTTCCGACCCTGCGCCACAAGATATGTCTTGACGCATGTCTCCGGCCCATCCCGTGAGCTCCATTGTGGCAGACCCGGGGCTCTCGCGTCAGTGTTTACTCGGGGTTGGAACTGGTCCCTGCTCCACAGGGGTGATCTCCGAGAGTGTGCCAGATGCTAGGCCTCCCACACGCCAACTCACCTGCTATCCAACCAGCCTGTTATGGGTTGAATCAGGTCCCCAAAACTCCAGATGTTGAAGTCCTACTCCTGAGTGTCTTAAAATGAGAACCTATTTGGAAATAGGGTTATTGCTGACATAATTAGTTAAGTTAGAACAGAGTCATAGTAGAGTATTAGGGGATGGGCCTCCAATCTAATATGACTGGTATCCTTATGAAAAGGGGACGTTTGGGCACAGGCGTACAGACATTGAGAATGCCGTGTCAACACGAAGGCTGAGATCAGGGTGTGATGCATCTACAAGCCAAGAATGCCAAAGAATGCCAGCAAACCCCTCGAAACTAGAAAGAAGCATGGAACAGATTTTTCCTCACAGCCGTCAGAAAAAAACTAATCCTGCTTGACCCTGATCTCAGACTTCTAGTCTCCAGAACTGTGAGACAGTAAATTTCTGTTTTTTAAGCCGCCTAGCCTGTGGTATTTTGTTATGGCGGCCCTAGCAAATTCACACAAAGCCCATAGCCTAGAAAAAGAGGGGAGTGACAAGGTTGATTATTATCAGTTCATGAGAACAGAAATGACAGCTTTCTAACAGGAAAATTAATCATTTTTAGATTATTCACTTTATAGCCTTCTGATTCTTAAACTTGTAATTGCCATATGTGGTAATAGAAAGTGGAGTGAGAGAAGGTCTGATGGAAATGTGTTCTTAAATGAGGGATGTATATTACACTGATGGATGCTTGATGGATATATTTGAGAGAATGAGGCCCTATTACAGTAAAACAGGCTCAGAGCTCTACATAATCTAAACATATTGGTACCAAGGGCCCAATACATAAAGCTTCTGCTTTGATATTAAACTGATGCATGTGTTAAAAAGATACTAAAGACAAATGTGCCCAAATAATCATAGACCAGATTTCTGTTAGTAAAGAGGAGACACAGGAACTCACACATTTTGCTTCTGCATAACTATGACCAGAATCGTCTATGGAATATCAATAATCCTGAAAGGCGAAATTGACAGTGAAATACCGTGTTCTGGAGGCTCAGGGGAGAGGACTGACAGAGCGCAATTTTTTGTGTCAGATAAAGCTGGGTCCTATTCTTGATTCTACTATCTCATAGTCATTCCACAAGTCATTTAACCCTCTAAGACTCCGTTTCATTACCTGGAAAACAGGGAAAATAATATAGCCCTCAGAGAACCGACCTGAGGGTCAAAGGAGATAATATCGGTAGCCTGATCAGCAAAATGCCTGCCATGTGCTTAATAGTGATGTTTAATAAGTTGTAACTGCAAATTTTGCATTCTTGTTATGACCGCATATAACCGTTCTGCAGTCAGACGCAAACCATTGTGGCAATTCCAGACCAGGAGGTCCATTTATTGGAGTCTAACTGGTAAGGACCCCCGTGAAGCGTAGCGGGATCATTGAAGTTCATCTTTCCCTTTTTCTTTTCCTCTTCCTTTTCTTAACCACAGAGTATACCCAGATCGTGAGCTAGAGCCCAAGAGTATACTGGCAAAGCATATACTTGGCTTTGAATAAGGCCTGATTAAAGCTCATACATGTGAAATTCTGTCAGAAAAAACCTTCCAGGGCGCCTGGGTGGCTGAGTCGGTTAAGCATCTGACTTCAGCTCAGGTCAGGATCTCACAGCCTGTGAGTTCAAGCCCCGCGTTGGGCTCTGTGCTGACAGCTCAGAGGCTGGAACTTGCTTTGAATTCTGTGTCTCCCACTGTCTCTGCCCCTCCCCACTTCATGCTCTCTCTCTCTCTCTCTCAAAAATAAATAAAAACATTTAAAATAATAATAAAAAAAAAACCTTCCCATTATAAAGGACAGATTAAAAATAAAACAGTCTCTGTGATCAGGGAAAGATGATTAAGAGATCGAGTCTGAGAAATTGAAACAGTACAGTAGGCTCTCCTTAACTTCAAGGCAGCCTGTCTTTAACTCGCCGACATAGGGGCCATGCTTTTAATCTTGATTGCAGTCCGTGTAGCCTTTGTGGGTAGCGTCTGAAGGAGGTGGGCCATGAGACCTGGAAATACAAAACAGGGAAAAGGCCGCGAGGAGCAAAGTAGGTTTCCTGACCATCTTCAATGCATCCCTGGGCAGACTTTTTCTGCAAGGAAAATAATTGTGCTCCATTTTGATTCCCAGCTAGCAGGGTGGATATTATACCCGGTAGTCTGGGGGTTAAAATAATGACTTTGTTGGGAACGAACTGTCCAACCAACTCATTGGATGTCAAGGCACCTGCCTTCAGCATCCGGAAGTCCCATTCTTCCGGCCCCTTGGGACTTGAACTCCATAAGTTCAGCACTGCCATGTGTTTTCCTGGAAAGAGGTTAATATTTTCTGATTTGAATTTAGTGAATTACTCCAGGTAACATTCGTCCGTCCCCTCCTGCCAACCCTCTCTACCTCCATGTTGCCTGTTGTAATTACTTATTAATCAGCTGTGAGTTTGCCAATAGGAAAATTCATCCACAGGGCTATGAACTTTATGGGATTAGGACAAATTAGGCCGGTGACGTGCAGTGACAGGCTCAGGTTGTGTGACATGCCCGGAATGCACAATTTGGTGGGCGGGAGGACATCCTCTAGCAGAAGGGCTCCAGCAAAGCTGTTGATGGAAAAATGTCCATTTGTCTTGTACAGAGAGAAGGTGACCTCTTAGAAGCTTAACTCGTAGGTAAAACACAATTTGGATAGCTTTTACATTTAGGCCTCCACAACCAAAGAAATAGACACAATTTAAGAGGTAGATGAGACCTTACAATCTAAGTCCCTAGTTTTGTGGATGAATAAACTGAAATCCACACTGGGAAAGACGCTATATATAAAGTCACAGAGGACTCAAACCCAAGCCTCCCCCTTCTTAACTTAGGAAATCGATCCAGGTATAAGAAATACATCGTTTGAAATACAGTGTGTCTAGATTCCAGTGTTGCCTTGCAGATAAGTTATTTATCCACTCACCCAGTGAGAAAGGCCATCCTTGCCACAGGAGGAACAGACTTAATGGGCTCTGCCTTAGCCTCTCCCTTCCCTCTTCTGGAACAGGGCACTTGCTCAGTGCCCAAGAGTTTTAAAGTTCTCTGTTCCCCTAAACAAGGACTTCAGACTCTATTTTCACACGCTGGGATCTGAGCTGTCAATCATCCCCAGCAGCGAGCACACCCTGAGGGGGACACTATAGACTCCTAGAAAACCTGCCGGGTGTTGTTTCTCTCTTTTAACAGCAAGCGGTAATTTGATTGAAATGGACAGAGAGAAAGGAAATTCAAATGACACAGTCGGGTGACACAAAGAAAGGGCTCCACTGATAAGCCACTTAGTTTGGGCTGCTAGAACAGAGTACCATAGACTGGCTGGCTTAAATTTCCTTTTTAAGACATTTGTTTCTCTCAGTTCTGGAGCCTGGAAATCTGAGATCAGGGTGCCAGCAAGGTCGGGCTCCTTAGTTGAGGGCCCCCTTCCTGATTTACAGAAGACTGGCTTCTCGTTGTATCCTCATGTGGTAGAGAGCAAAATTATCCCCAAGTCACCACCTCTAAACACCATCACCTGGGTGGCTAGAATATCAACATATGAATTTGAGGGGGACACAAACATGCAGTCTGTGACAGCAACTTACAGGCAACACTGTGTAACCTTCCTTGGAGACCTTCAAAAATTGGGGCGCCTGAGGGGCACCTGGGTGGCTCAGTCGGTTGAGCGTCCGACTTCGGCTCAGGTCATGATCCCACGGTCCGTGAGTTCGAGCTCTGCGTCGGGCTCTGTGCTGACAGCTTGGGGCTCAGAGCCTGCCTCAGATTCTGTGTCTTCCTCTCTCTCTGCCCCTCCCCCACTCATGCTCCGTCCCTATCTCTCTCTCTCTCTCTCAAAAACAATAAACATTAAAAAAAAATTGTTTTAAAAAAAACTAGGAAAAAAAATTGGGGCGCCTGGGTGGCTCAGTTGGCTGAGCGTCTGACATCAGCTCGGGTCATGATTTCACAGCTTGTGGGTTCAAGCCCCACGTGGGGCTCTGTGCTGACAGCTTGAAGCCTGGAGCCTGCTTCAGATTCTGTCTCCAGTTGCTCTCTGCCCCTCCCCTGCTCGCTCTCTCTCTCTCAAAAAGTGAATAAACATTGAAACAAAATAGTTTCTCACTGGTACTTCTTTGTCTTGGTCATGCGAGTGAAGTCCTACCTGGAGTCACAGGATGGAACCAATGAATCCTTTAAGTTCCCGCCAAACTTGAGATTGACTCTCTTTCATGTTAAAGAGTAAGGTTGTTAGGGGGACCAGTGGTTTCTCAAGGCCATCAATAGCTGTGGAGACAGGCATGGGACCAAGGCACTGTGGCTGGAGAGCAACATGGCCACCCCGGCACCCTCCCTGTCCATTCCTCTTTATCTGGAATGTCCCCCTGCCAGTTTCAGACTTCTCAGAGGTAGGAGCAGTAATTCCTTTAAAAAAAAATTTTTTTATGTTTCTTTCTGAGACGGAGAGAGACAGAGCATGACTGGGGGAGGGGCAGGGAGAGAGGGAGACACAGAATCCGAAGCAGGCTCCGGGCTCCGAGCGGTCAGCCCAGAGCCAAACGCGGGGCTCGAACTCGCCGGCCGTGAGATCGTGACCCGGGCAGAAGTCGGTCGATCAACCGACTGAGCCACTCAGGCGCCCCTGTAGGAGCAATAATTCCTAAATAAATTTATTTGAAGCACATAATCATATTTGAAGCACAAAATCAACAACGTACATGTGTATGCTTAGGCCCCCCCTGTCCTCTGTACGAGCACAGCAGTCCATCAGCAGCCCTGTCACTGGATGTCTGCTCATTACGTTCTGTGACATAGAATCACTTATCTACATGCCTGTCTCCTAGGAGACAGGATAGCCTTTGAGGCTAGAAATGATATGAAAATAGTTCACGGATCTCAACCTGCCGTCCTTGGTGTGAATTCACTTCATCTGGAAAAGAAATTCAGTTTTAATATTTTGGGGATACGAGTGAAATTTTAAAATCTCCTCTTGTACATTTTGATTTTAATTATTTATTAGAATGCCACCCGCCGGACCGTTGCCCAAGATGTCACCGAATTGTTTTGGCGGGGGGGGGGGGGGGGTTGTGACATTTACAAGTGGCAGAGGTAGTCACCAGGATGGTGAAGGACCTAGGAACCCTCTTGTTTGTTCATGTTAGGTCTGCATCCTGGAGTGGCAACGTTCCACCCGCTGTGGGGGCCACACAGCAGCATGAAAACTGTCACAGCCGGCAGCTCACATGGCCCAGGCTGGCTGGCAACTGGCTCTTCCTGTGCACTGCCTTGAACTTATGGGGGCCCTGAGCCTGAGCACCTTTCTCACGTTTTGCGCCAGGCGGGCGTTTCACTAGGCATGTCACCCCGGTCTCAGCCCTGACCCGTGCGACTTCCAGTTAACGTTGAGTCTTCTGTCCCTACCTGGTACTGCATCTCGGCTCCGACTTGTCGTCTACGGCCGTGGTCCTCCCAGTGTGGCCCTGCACGAGCAACCAGCACCACCGGGGAACCTGTTAGGCGTGCAGGTTCTCAGGGTTCAGTTCAGACCCACTGAACCGGAAACTCTGGGGAGACCAGACCTATCCGTGTTGCTCTTCAGTTGACTCTGATGTAAGCTTAGGTTTGGAAACCACGAGCCTGGAGATGGGGGTGGCGGGTGCTAATTCTTTGAACAGTTTGTCCAGTTTTCTGGAAACGAATCTCCTGGAGTTGCTGCCACATGCACACCCTCAAATATTCCACAAACAGTAGCCTGGGGGGCACCTGGCGGGGCTCAGTCGATTAAGCTTTGGCTTATGACTTTGGCTCGGGTCATAATCTCATGGTTGGTGAGTTCAAGCTCCGTATCAGGTGAGCTGGAGCCCTGCTTCAGGCTCCACAATGACAGTGCAGTCTCTCTCTCTCTCTCTCTTTCTCTCTCTCTCTCTCTCTCACACACACACACACACACAAAACCAGCCTGCAAATAGCTGGTAACAATGCCCCCTCCCCAGGCCTAGTCCACGTTTCTGGAATATTACAACCCATCACCAGCATCCTATATCCGGGAGGGAGGTCCAAATATATAGAGAATGATGAGAAAAACCAAGGGAGTTTAGACTAAAAAAGGAGAAGATTAAGGATGGACATGACTCAGATATTTTAAGGACCATGATGTGGAGGACTTATAATTATTCTTTATTTATAGGTTAGAAGAAGCAGGGCCAATAAATAGGAGTTATAGGGACCCAGATTTGTACCAGATGATAAGAAAGAACATTGTGATATTCACATGGTTTACATACAGAATGGGAGGCTTGTGGGGTAAGGGGTTCTTCATCACTGCGCATGTCCAGGCAAAGGCCATAGGGATCTTATCAAGAATATGCTAGAACAACTTTCTGATAAGGCAAGGATTGGTTGCCCTTGATTACCTTAAGGTTTCATCTGATGTTCTGCAATCTTAGCACCTTATAGATCATAGACATATAGGAAGGAAGGAAAGGAGGGAGGGCAGAAGGGATAGTGAGACACTCCCCAAATTATTTCTATCACAATTATCATATTTGGTTTTCACTTGTATTGACTATGTAACATCAAGTTTACCTTCCTACAATGTGTTGTGTTGCTATAAGTTTACTTCTTAGAGTTAATGTGCGTCTATGAGCCCATGCAAACTCAGATGGGGAGAAAGGGGGCACCTGGGTGGTTTAGTCATTTGGGCGTCCAACTTTGGCTCAGGTCATGATCTCATGGTCCATGAGTTCGAGCTCCACATCAAGCTATCAATGCAGAACCTGCTTTGGATCCTCTGTCCCCCTCTCTCTACCCCTTCCCCGCTTGCACTCTCTCGAAAATAAAAAAATAAAACATTAAAAAAAAAAAGCTAGGGAGAAACAAAGCAGTGAGTCATTGATTTTTACGATATGTGCCAATGTGTCCCGTCACCAGCTGCTGGCAGAGTAGGTGTTGGGGGTACAGGAAAGAATTAAGTCGTGGTTTCTGCACCGAGCTGCTCAAGCTGGTTTGGGACTGACCAGGTAGATAGATCCCTACAAAGGCCCCGAATGGATGAGACCTAAGGTGTGATGGTTAATATCAAGGCAGAAAATCAAATTTCACTAACCAGAGGCTCATTTTCTTCTTCTCACTTTTCAAAAATTACTTTAGCCCTTGCTTCCTTCCTTTATGGATTTCTTTCTTTTCCTTACCTCCCCTGCCTCCGGTGATCTTATGGCCCTGTGTTTTGCTAACCCCCTTCACACTGTAGAAAACATTGTTTTTAACGGCTAAATTAAGATTTTTAAAATAAGGAAAGGTAGGTTTCAAAAAAAGAAATAGAAAATTGGATAGAGCCTTTTTAGTGTTGGTTTCAAGGAACAGTTCATATTTTTATCACTAGTGAGCTGAGAAAGATAACGGGTGGTCTCCAAAAGCTGTCATCTGTCTTCAGATTATCTCCCCGGTCCCTGACACATGAGCGAATCCAGACTCTTCAGGAAAAGTGTTGTATAGATTTTTAGGAAGTTTGGAAATCACATTCAGATTCACATGCATCGAACAGACTGTAAATTCTGCTGATCTGGAGGCACATCCCTGTCCCTCCCACCCTCCGGCCCACCCTTCTGGGTGTCAGCTGGCACCTTTTGGTGTTGTTGTCCCTGAGATTAGGCTGGGTGTCTGATCCCACCCTGTGACAGGGCCAGAAATTACAGTTTGAATCACTCCCTGATAACCATTGTTGACTTCACTCACCTTTGTCCTTTTTGCCCCATGGTCGGGTCAGAAACGGGTGGGGAGAAAACCTGGCTCTGGGTTGCTTCCGCTCTTGAGATAACATTGGACTAAGGGCACGGTCTTTACAAGGACTCAGCCTGTGCTTCCTCCAGGCTTTCCTTCCCGTGTGTGTCACTCCCTGAGGGCTCGGGAGTGGCCTAAGCCTCCTGTGGCACCACAGCAGGAAGCATGGGGCCCAGCTCCCAGGACGCAGCTCCCTGGTGCCATCTTTGTACAGAAAGAACCGCCTGTTTTGCACCTGTTCCAACGTCACGTTCAAAAGTCCTTCTGCCTCCTTGGGGCGCCCGGGTGGCTCTGTCGGTGAAGCGTCCGACCTCGGCTCAGGTCATGATCTCGCGGTTCGTGAGTTCGAGCCCCGCGTCGGGCTCTGTGCTGACAGCTCGGAGCCCGGAGCCTGCTTCGGATTCTGTGTCTCCCTCTCTCTCTGCCCCTCCCCCACTCATGCTCTGTCTCTCTGTCTCAAAAATAAATAAACGTTAAAAAAAGAAAAATTAAAAAAAAAAAAAAAGTCCTGCCTCCTCTAACGACGTTACACGTGCCGAACTCCGTGCTGATTAAGAAGGGAAATATCCATGGCAGTCATCATGCCATTATCTGTGCAGATCATGTATCCAAATATTCAGATTAATTTAAGCAATCCTGGTGTCCGTGATTTAAATGCTTCAGACTCTGCCAGGGTACCAATATGTTCAGAACTGAAACTGTATTCTTCCCAAAGCTGGCGTTGCCTTTCTCTCCTTCCTCCCCATTGTCTTTCCGGCCTCACAAACTGTTGTCCTTTTCTCTTCCCTCTGCTTTCTGCCAACACCCCGTCCCCGCGTCCCTCCGTTCACTTTTCACTCAGGGGCCGGGTGCTGCTCTGCCTGCCTTGCGAATCTCTCTTGCATCCATTCCCCTGTCTCTATTATCCTAGCCAGGCCTGTGGGTTTTGGAGCTGAAAAGCGCCACCTGGTCCAACCTTTTGCTTTTCATATGAGGAAAATGACCTAAAGAAATGAAGTTAATGGTCCTGGCTTTAGGATGATAGCTTGGATATGACCCGACTGCTGCCTCTCTCCAGAACTATCCACCGCTGCACAGTTTCTCTTCAGTTCCATTTCCATCCATCCTGCACCCACCTTCCAGGCTATTCTTTCTAAAGCTCTGCCGGGAGGCTACTCCTCAGCTCAGAAACCTGCCGGGGTCGTCCACTGCCTCCCGAAGAAAATCCAAACCGCAGCATCGCCCCCAATCTCTTGCACGTGGCATTCAGTCACCTAGGATTCAGAAATAAGCCAATTTGTTCATACACAGTTAGCCCTTGAACAGCATGGATTTGAAAGCTTCCAGGTCTCCTTACTGCAGATTTTTTTCAATAGATGCAGTAGAAAATTATCTGGAGATGTGCAGCAATTTGAAAAAACTCCCAGATGAAGCACTAATAGCCTAAAATATTGGGGAAAAAATTCAGCAAAGGTAGGTATTATTGTCGTAAACGTGCAAAATATGTGTTAATTGCCTGTGTATGTTTTCAGTAAGGCTTCCCGCCGACGGCAGGCTGTTAGAACTTAAGTTTCGGGGGAGTCAAAAGTTATGTATGGATTTTTGACTGCACAGGGGTCAGCACCCCCAACACCCCACATCGTTCAAGGGTAAACTGTATTTTCAAGTTATTAGCCAGTATACTGAGAACGCTATAATTGCCCCAAGCCAGACGTTAATTTTTTCATCTTCTTTTGTCATATACAATTATATTATCTTTGTTAGGAGACACAGCTTAACTGTTATGATAAGCCATGTAACTGTCGCCCACTTGAAAGCATTTTGAATTAATTACATGTTACTTTTCATTTGACACAAAAATATAAGACAATACAAAAATCAAATAAACAAAATTTTCTTCCAGAGCAAGTCTGAATCCCCTTTCTCCCCCCCGAACCCCATTCACACACAAAAGATTCAAATGATCATAGACTCATCAAACATTTACTGCCATCTTGTGGACAGGGACACATTATCCAAACACCTAAATGGAGTGGAGTGGGCCTTTGCTTTCTTAGCTAAACATAAGCAGCCTGTGTGTGAATGTTGCATGATCGAACCAAAGGAAGCACCCTCTTCATTCATTAAACCATTTGCCCAGAAAGTGCTTAGTCAAAGCCCAGAGAAACCTTTGTTAATTGTTCTCTATCATTACAGAACCCTAAAATGGTTGTCAGAAATGTGCATACAAATTATCTTCATTTTCTCATTCCTAATATCCGGGAAGAGGGTGAGGGTGATGTCAGAAAAAGGCAACGGGGTGATTTTTATAGGCTTTGCTTCTTGAAGCAAAAAAGCCCGCATTGTTTTAATTAATGCATTAGCAATTAGACGTTTGCACCCCAAAGAACACAATTTACTGTTGATGATTCGATTGTCTCCTCGCTAAGTTGCTCCCAGACAAGTTAGTGTCAAAGCTGAAGAAATGTGTGTTTCTCTACATGGATTATAAAATCGGTATTTCACAGAAGGGACAACCAGAAGCCCATATGTATGGCCACTCACATATTAGAATTCAAATTAATTCATAAGCAATGGGCATGAAATAGGAAGAATGAAATAAAACATTAAATAAGAGTCATTTCGGGGCACCCGGGTGGCTCAGTCAGTTGGGCGTCTGACTTAGCTCAAGTCATGGTCTCACAGTTCGTGGGTTCAAGCCCTGCATCGGGCTCTGTGCCGACTGCTCAGAGCCTGGAGCCTGCTTTGGATTCTGGGTCTCCCTCTCTCTTTGTCCCTCTCCCACTCATGCTATATGTCCCTCTCTCTCTCTTTCTAAAAAAATGAATAAATATTAATAAAAATTAAAAAAACAAGAGTCATTTCACTTTCTGTGGGAGGAGGGGCCCCACCCCTACAAATCTTTCAACTCTTTGATCTGTGTGGCCAATCAATCAGTGATCTCCTATTTCAAATGGCAGAGGTGCCCAGAATATTGTCCTTCAGTATTAAATATCATACTTATTCAAAACCTGAGCCAGACCATATCTACCATAGGTTCATGCCATTATTATGTCTCCAGGGTGCTTTATTTTCTCCTATTTGGCCTGTAATGAAACTCATATGTGGCACTGAACTTGTCTTAAAGGAATGGTTTTGTATATGCATAAAATTAGACCTGAAAGAGAAGCAGGGCACTTCCGGTAGGGCTGATTCAGTGGGTGACATGTTCCTAGGTGTGCTGCCTCTCTCTTGTCCCTTCCCTGCTCAGAGCAGGCTCCTCAGGGGTCAGAATCGCTTGGGTTCTGCATTGCTCTCCTTCAGCCTTGCCTGCCTGTGTTAGTCACCCTAAGCAAGGTGCTTGGATATTAGCTGTTAGATAAGGCCATGCCCCATAAGAGAATTGCATATTAATGTATGTGTTTACCGAACCAAAATGCATTCACCACTTACTATATACCGGTTTTGATGGTAGGCATTGTCATATAAAGGTGCAAAATCACGCTCCTCCATCAGCCTGGTGTGAGCGGAGTAAGAGAGTAAATTGTTCCAGAACCACTTGATAAGCACGATGCAGAGGTATGTATGTATGTGGGGTTAGTAGGAGCTGGTAGTTGTTAGATATAAGGTGCACAAGGAGGTAAGGAAGGAGTGATTATCATGGGACACAGAGGGTAGCCCTGTGGTAGAGGAACTTTGTTCCATAGTAGGGAGCAATACAGAAGACAAGTGTGAGGGGGTCAAGACTAGAAACAGACTAATTATGAAAGCTTCCATTAATCTCAGCTATGGTAATCCAGCCCTAAGCCAAGCAGTAGAAATGGACAAGAGGAGACACTCAGCTCTTAAAGAGGTAGAAATAGCAAGACTTGGTGACAGATACATGGAATATGGAATCCGAAGGGACACTGTTGACAATGTTGCCCTGGTTTCCAGCTTGGGTGTGAAGTGTGAAGTGTGAAGTGTGGCGCCATTTTAATGAGGGAGGAAAAAGAACTTCTAAGAAGGGTTGTGGAAGTCAGGGCACTGAGAATCACCTGCCCAGAGACCAGTGGTAGGAAAGTTTCAGGAAGGAAATAGAGAAGATCTGAAAAAGACTCATGGACCCTCGTCATTGGACCATGGATTAGCTTAGCAAGCCAAATCTGAGGGAAGTAAAGTGATCATAAACCAGAAGAGAAAGGGTTGGAGGAATTAATAGAAACAAGGATAACCCAGCACATCTTTACTTTGGTTGCATATTAGAATCACGTGGGGAGTTTTAAGAGTTATCAGTGGCCAGTCTACATCCCAGACCAATGAAAACCCCTGCGATTCCATGGTGCAGCTAAGATGAAACCACTGATACAGACTCCTCCTTCTAGAAGCTGGAATGGGAAAGAAATGAGAAAGATTAAGGAGCACCGCCAAGGAAGGTTATTTTTAAGATGAGAGTTACCCGAAAGTAAACTAAGGAGGCAAAAACTAGTTGAGAGGGAGAGAACAAAACAGGAAAGGGAATAATTGATGGTGAAAGACTAAAGGGAATGAGAAGAATGGGAGACTATTTAGAATTTGCTCTGTATGGAAGGAAAGATTTCTGGAAGCGAGGTTGACGAGAATAGAAGGGTGTACGTACAATTAAATTTGTGGGTGAGAGAGGGAGAAGGCTCTTCATTATCGACATGACAGTAATTAAATGCATCTTCAAACAAATCTGTTTGAAATGTGCCCTGCTGTGAACAAACTTGTTAAAACAAAACAAAACAAAAACAACATTGCAGGGGACTCGTTGCGGGAAGGCTGGGTCGATACAGATTCCTTCCGGTTTTTGCTTTGTCTTCCGTTCCCAGCTCCTCACTCCACCCCCACTCTGCTCTCAACTCAGAGCGGATCTCGCAGAGATGGGTCTTGTTCCCTTTCTACACCCATTATCATCCTGCCTCCTTCACCACCTTCACCAGCACAAATTTTTATGAGCAATGCCGTCCTATTGGGTTTCAGCAGAAATCACTTAGGCCATATCCTGGGCTCAGTCCATTCGTGATCTGACAGAGGACAGCGAGCCAATGGTGAAGGGAAACATCAGACACGTGACCATGCTTTCAGATGACAGGCTCAGTCCATTTACTCTCCTTCTGTATTCTGTGGTGTGTGCACGTGTGTGCCTACCCACACGATATGTTTGTAGAGCTGTATCTGTCTCTACCTTTTGTCCCATACCAGTTTTGCCCAGACAGACCAACGGTAGCTCCTTTTAAGGCATTAAATTTGGGTAGGCTGGCCACTGCTGAGAAACCAGTGGTTGTGTGGCCTGTCTTCACACTGCCTTCACGCTGTTCCTGTAGTATCTTCCGCTGCGAAAACCTTTCTGGCTGACTCTGCCATGAGGGACGCGGGCTGGACGGGAAGCTGTCCTCAGTCACCTCCGCCTCTCTGACCAGTCCAGCTAGGCCACACAGCTCACGGGATGTCAGTTCAATAGGATGACTGGTCCAGGACCTTCGGATGAATGGCCAGCCTGTACCTCATAAACTGACTGCCACCCCCAGAACCATTTCCGGACTATTTCTGTTCTGCTCAAGCTGAGCATGAGACGTTCAAGGAAGAGCAAAGTGGAGCGTTTTGAATGTGACGTATTGAAATTTAGACTCTTAACAAGGTCTATTGTAGGGTTCCATCTCGTGAAATAAACATGACACGCACTAAACTTTTATGATACCGCACGTGATCCGTTAACAAGATTATCTTCTCGTTTTCCCGATAGAATCGTCAGGAAGAGTCTGAGCCTTGGAGGAAATGCTTGAGGGAAATAAAACCCAACAGAAGCTACCTACAGATGGTTTCTTAGCTATCTTGCAGACCCTTCTTTATATTTTTTAAATAGGGCTCACTGTTTTTTAAGCTTATTTATTTTGAGAGAGAAAGAGTGGGAGAGAGGCAGAGAGAGAGAGAAAGAGAGAGAGAGAAACTCTCAAGCAGGCTCCACACTGTCAGAGCAGCGCCCTATGTGAGGCTCCAGCCCACAAACCGTGTGATCATAATCTGAGCCGAAACCAAGAGTCAGATGCTTAACCCCGAGCCACCCAGGCACCCCTGCAGACTGTCCTTTAAAAGTTGTATACTGCAGCAGATAAGGATAGAAACTTTGGAGTCAGATAGATCCACTAACCGCTAACTATGTCACTCCTGGTCCAAGCCTGTCTTTCACCTGTGAATGGACAGTAGAATCTGCTATCACGTCATGAGTTTGTGGTCCTGTATACCAAAATATTCCAAGCAGGGCACTTAACAAGGCGCCTGCCTCACAGTAAGGGCTTGGTAAACATGAACTATGATTTTTTTTATTACTATGAGAAAAATACTTTTATTGAGGGAAGACAGCAGGGAGGACACATGAGCCAGTGACCCTGCAAAGTGGAGAGCAGAGTCTTGCGTTCTCTCATATTCCTGAAATGCTGCTACATGGAAGGAACATTCCTCCCGAGTCCGCATCAGGCAACATTCTTCTTTACCTGAACGAAAGGGGTTTGGTTTCTTTCTCTGCCTATTTGCGTTTGCTCTTTAAAGAATGATTCTTGGGGCGCCTGGGTGGCTTAGTCAGTGAAGCGTCCAACTTCAGCTCAGGTCGTGATTTCATGGTTCGTGGGTTCAAACCCCGCATCAGGCTCTGTGCTGATGGCTCGGAGCCTGGAGCCCGCTTTGGATTCTGTGTCTCCCTCTCTCTCTGCCCCTCACCTGCTCACGCTCTGTCTCTCTCTGTCTCTCAAAAATGAATGAAGGTGAAAACAAATAATAATAAATAAAAAAGTGAAGACTGACTCTTGTAACTGATTAAGTTTTCCTCGTATTTTATGCACAAAAGCCAACCACAAACACGTACCTAGGACTATAGGGCATGCTTTTTTCATACTAGTCTCACTCCTTGACACCATCTGATTCTCGTGTACTTTATTTTCTCTTTGCCTTGTTTTTTTTGTTTTTATTTTAAATCTACATTAGGTAGCTGTATTATTAGCGGTATTATTAGGCAAGCTGCTCTAAATCATTTTTTGGATAAAGGATATCCTTGATCAAAAATAAATAACGGATAACCTTATATGTTTTTTTTTCTTGAGATTCTAGTTTTGAATGATCCATTATTTATCCCAGAATTCAGCAAGTCGGAATTGTGTTCCCAGCCAGCCAAATCATCCAGGAGGGTACTCCAGAATTACTGCAGAGGTCACCTTTAGGCGTGAATGGGCCACGCATTTAAAATGGCCCATTCATTCTGCCCTGGGCACAGATGCTATGGTGGTTGGTTAATTATTTTGATGCTAATATGTGTGCATATCTTTTTTAATGTGGATGCCAGACCGAAAATTTGGAGTGAAACCAATAATCAACAGATGGCAATCACTCGGGGTCATGGCTGTCCTGGGCCAGGTTTCACCACTGATTCTTAATAGAAGTCCCAATCTGGCCTAGCAGCAATTCTCCTGGTGTCTTTGTGCCCACTCAGAACCATCCCACTGAGAAAGTCTGTGACTGCTTTTCTTCAGGAAGAAAAGTTTATTGTGGGGCGCCTGGGCGGTTCAGTTGGTTAAGCATCCGACCCTTGGTTTTGACTCAGGTCATGATCTCACAGTCTATGAGTTCGAGCGCCAGTTTCAGACTCTGCACTGACAGCACGGAGCCTGCTTGGGATTCTCTCTCTCTCTCTCTCTCTCTCTCTGCCCCTCCCACTCTCTCTCTCTCTCTCAAACTAAATCAGTAAACTTAAAAAAATAAAGTTTCTTGTATGCGCCTGTGCAGGGATCCCAACGTGGAAATATTTTCACCATTGGTGAACTTGAATTGTACCATTTCATTGGTACATTTATTATGTCTTAGTGTTAAGTGATGTTTCTAAAGCTGTCCTTTCTTAAAAGTATCTGTCTCGTCGAGTATCCGTTGGGAATGGCACGAAGAAAGAATCCTTGATAATGGCAAACAAATTTGACCTGTGTCAGTAATATTTGAGTGATTCAATTTAATTTCACACTTCTCTATTGAAAACATACACTTTTCAAGTCACTACTTGTGCTGCAGGACAATTGCTCTGGGAGAGGTCACGTTCCGTGAGAGTTCAACCTTTTGTAATTGGGATATATAATACTATAGAACATAATGATGAGCATTTTTTCCCATACTTCCTTTTACTGTTTTGAACCATATTTATGCAATAATAAGAATCAACTGATGACAGCTGTCTCCCCATTGGTAGCTCGATCATGCCCCAAGTCCACTCTTAGGTGCCAAATGCCTTGGTTGGGACCTTTTCAGGGAGACAGATACTGGGCTGATAGAATATCCATCCAACTTGGAGTAAACAAAAGGAATTTTTTGGCCAATGTAACCAAAAACTCCAGGTCTGGAAGCTACTTCAAATGTTTTAATCCTGTGCCTCAAACGATGTCATCAGGACCACATCTCTCTCTCCTCTCCCTCGTGATCTCTGCCCTGCCCACGGATGCTGGCTTCAGTATCAGGCAGGTTCTGTCCACTTGGCAGACCTAGAAGCCGAGTCTGACTTTCTCACAATTATAAAAGAAAAGAGATCGTCTCTTTCCCGATTGCCTCAGTAAGAATGCTGACATTCCTTCTGATTTTGGCTTGAGTCACATGATCATTCCTGTATGAGTTTGCTAGAACTGCCATAACAAAGTACCATAGACTGGGTGGCTTACACAACAGAGACGTATTCTTTCACAGTTCTGGAGGCCAGATGTCCAAAATCAAGGTGTCACTCCTTCCACGGACTGTGAGGGAAAGAAAATCTGTTCCATGCCTCTGTCCCAGTTTCTAGTAGCCTCGGCTTGTAGATTGCATTCTGCTTGTGTCTTCTCATTGTCTTCCCTCTGTTCATATTTCAGTGTCCAAATTTTCCCCTTTTGCAGATAGGGACGCCAGTCCTATTGGATTAGGATTCACCCTAATGGCCTCATTTTACATCGATTTTCTCTGAAAAGAATCTATCTTCAAATAAGGTCACATTTTGAAGTACTAGGGGTTAGGATTTCAACCAATCTTTTGGGGGGGCGAATAATTGAACTCTTACCAATCACTAAAGCAAACACTATGTTAAAAGGATAAAAAGCACCGATTTGTCAGCCCTCGGTCACTTGAGCACCCCTGGAGCCGGGGGAGCCTCACCTCCATAAACATAAGTGGTAAGAGTGAGAAAGGGCTGACTCTCCAGGGAAGAATCAGTCTAGTCTACCAAAAGAGCAAATCAATAGTGGACACACAAAAACGGTAGTTATTACCCTAGGTATCCTGAAATCAAAATAAAAGCCAAAATCTTATGCACAGGCCTACACACGACCTACACATGGTCTACATATAAACAGCCAAATAAATTATGAAATAAGTGCATATACTGTGATATAATTTACATGGAATTACAGCTTTCACCTTTCTCCCCAGTAAGAGGAATCTCTCAGCATCATCCCATTTAGCTATTTAGATGCCAACATGGGAGAGAGTAAATCTAGCAGAAAGAAGATAATATTGATGGCCCACTCCCATCAGTTTCCAAAGAACAAAGACTCTGCATTTGTGGAGCCAGGGAAGGGACATGGTACCACCTTTGGCTGGTGTCTGGCCGAGGATGGAAGTGGGAAGGACCGGCCATAAGGCAGGGATGCCAAATTCATAACAGGCGTCTCCCCATCCCCTCCTATCTTGTCACGGGAAACATTATGAATCAGTCAAGGCATTTAGTCCCACTGAGCCTTAACAGAGCCTTTTGGCTTGAGTCCCATGATCATTCCCGTATGAGTTTGCTAGAACCGCCATAATAAAGTACCATAGACTGGGTGGCTTAAACAACAGAAGAGTCAAGGTTGTCCAGTGTGTGTGTGTGTGTGTGTGTGTGTGTGTGTGTAGTCTGTGTGACCAACACACACAGGAGTTATGGAGTACACATCTTCACGCCCACAACTGGGAGCCTCATGCAAGCCCTCCTCTGGTCAGGCTCCTGCTGCCTTTACTACAATCAGAATGGGCTCAGGAAATTCAAGTCACTTCCTCCCACTGAGTCTTCTGAGGTATCTTCCCGAAAAGAGTCTCCAGACCCGATCTATCTTATGCCCATCCTTGCTCCTGGATGCTTATTTTATAAACATACAAACGTGCACAAGCTACATACTCACTCACTATCATATATAGTGATATTTTAATATTATATAACAAATCCCTTGGCTTGGTACACCACTTGTATAAATTAGAAACAATCTCCTTTATGTCGGGGAACATCACCTCCAATTTCTAAGTTTCTGGAGGTTCAAGAATGCATTTTTCTGACAATGGCTCAGGATACAGGCTGGTGTTTTGCCAGCTTGCTCGCTGTTAGTTCATTTATTTAATAGCAGCGTGGTGAGAGTCTTTTCAGAACCCAGGGACTCCAGCCTCAACCCTTTCTATTAACTAAAAAACCCTGAATAACCCTCCATATGGTGCTGCCATGGCATTTGATAAATACCTTGCTGATTATTTATGTGGCTTTACGCTTATTTTGACAGGTTGCTCACATTAGTCTGTATTGCAACCAAACTTTTGTCGCTGGGTTAAGTGGCCAACTGAATTTCTGCCACAGAAAACTTGAGGAAAATGAGAATAAGGAAAATACAATCTAAAATAAAAGCAGACAGAAACAATTCTGAAAAGCAAGGAAAGGGACAAAACTCTATTAGAGCTCCTGGTGAATATATCTGTACCTTCTGTCAGCACAGTTCTTGACTGTAAACTGCTTTAACTACTAGGATCAATAAAGGGCAAGGCCTGGAGATAGTAATTATGATAATTGGTAGTGACTAGAAAACAGGCAGACTACAGGATAAGCAGACAGCGTCTCGGGAGAAGCAGACATATTTGTTAAGGGCAAGATGTGGTACACCCTCCATGAGGTTCTTCCTATAATCAGTCTACTAAGAGATGCCCAATGCACTGGCCAACATCACTTAGCTTCTTACCTTGGTAGATTATATCAGGCCCTTCTGAACAATGTCAAAGAAATAAAAGACTCAGTGCCTGTCTTCAGGAAGCTTAAAGCTTAACTGACTCTACAGTAGTGCACAAGCACATGTGCGCACACACACACACACACACACACACACAAACGGAATCATCTTCACTGTAAAATCAAGAGCTGACCACATAAACTACAGGGCGCTAAGAGAAGGGACCAAAGTCAGATGGGATGAATTACAAAAAGCCTCTTGTAGGCACCATGTTTAGGGAGGGGCTTTGACTAGAGAGGGTGACGTCATCTCAAGGCCTTTCTTTTGGCAAAGGAACTTAAGAATCTCTGACCTAGAAGCTGCCCAATTGTCATAATATACTTGCAAAGAACATCTTATTAGATATGGAAGTGTAAAAGTTCTCAAATATCATCACCATGAGTGTAACATGATGCCATCTTGGAACTAGGAACTAAACCAGTTAATCAAATTGTGTGGCTAGGTATTAAAAGGAGACATGAGCTAATTAAAAGTTTTGGTTAATTATCCCGCCAGGCCACTCTCAGATTCTGAACATCCTGATAAACTTTGACCAGTAACATTATACACTCAATTTTCTTTGATCATTTGAATTATATTTAAGGTTCAAGTATTAATAAAGTCTAAAAAAAAAACTTAGCTAACTGCATGAAAATTTAGAAAGACTGCTGAACGTCCAGACTCCGTAAATATCGAACTCATTTCCCTTAATTCCATCTTCAAATCATTAGCTACAGCTATGGAAGAATCCTTTCCCCGGAAACTAGATTACGGAATAATCAGTGAAATTTTTCTATTAGTTTTATTCCATGAAAGAGAGGTAGGGAACCATAAGTGCCACCCATATCCCGCAAATTGTATTTTGGTGTTTAAGGAAAATTCTGACAACTGTGAGTTAAATGGGTCAGATCCCAAGGAAAAGATTCCCCATAGAGCCCTGGACTTCCATACATATCTTTTAAAAAGAATACACAAATGGCACAGTGATGTTGAACACAGTCTATTTTGGAACTGTGCAGTGCGTGTGTGTGTGTGTGTGTGTGTGTGTGTGTGTGTGTTGGGTGTCCCATGAAGTTGGGTGAAAGAGATCCGAACTGAACGTTGTGCTAATGAACGAGTCATTTCCCCCTCCAGCTTCCACTGCGCAGATGGGGTGGGCTGGGCTGGGCTAGTGTGACCTTGATTATCTCCCAGAGCTTTAAAGTTCTAAACATTTCCCAGCAGATACTGGAAACAGGAAATCGAGAAACATCTGTTTGTAGGGTTACATAACTGCTATCAGCAGGGGGCAGCACTGCTTAGATAATCACGATATTTTTGCCCTTCCTCATTTAGGAAAACCCATGGAAAAAGAAAAGAATTTCTTCCCTCAGCCCTCAGCAGCTCAGTAACATACAAGTGGGCTAAAGCCAAAGAATGCCCTTGGCCCAAAAGATTTGCATTTTCAAGGTACCTACACCTCCCCAGTAGGTGTGCCAACAACTCATATTTCCTTCGGACACTTTGATCTTCCTTTGGGTTGGTTTTCCTTTTTATCTTTGTCTTCTCTTTATTTCCTCACTTGTTCCTTATTGAGGAAAGAACCATTTTATAAGGAAACTGAAAATTTAAGAAACATAGGGAATCTTTTATCAGTCTTTCTCTCCCCAAAATACAGTCTCCTGTTTGAAGTAGACTTTCAAGTAAGGACTTGGGAGGCACTCTTCAAGAAGGCAACGTGTCATGTGATGAAGAACAGAGATGAAAACATGTCAAGGAAGGAAATAACTCTTCTTTTGTCAGGAAAGGACAAACAGAAAAGAAAAGAAAAAAGAAAGAAGGAAGGAAAAGCCATTAATTGACCAGTGCTGCCCCCTGCAGCTGAAAGGAAATGAGGCAGAAACAATCATGTGCCTTGTTCTCTGAATCATGTTTTATTTTAACGATGTAAATATTTTTTGAACTTGCTTATAGCTTAATACAAAATCACATCTTCTAATTAATTCTTAAAGCTCAGATTTGATGGTAGGATTATTTTTAGCCTTATCTTCAAGATAATTTAAAAGTTACTGGAAAACATTTGTTCCATTTAATAAGAATGTATTACTTGATAATAGATTTTAATTCAGATTATATGTTGGGCCTTCACTCTGCTGAATTATATATACTGAAAATGTTTCATCTAAACTTAGAGACTATTTTCCATAAAACAGGAATGTTTGGAGGCTTGAACATCTAAATATATTACCTAAAAAGCAACAGGAGCTTGGGGCACCTGGATGGTTCAGTTGCTTAAGCATCCAGCTTCAGCTCAGGTCATGATCTCACGGTTCGTTCGGTTTGTGGGTTCAAGCCCCGCATCAGGCTCTGTGCTGACATCTCAGAGCCTGGAGCCTGATTTGAATTCTGTGTCTCCCCCTCTCTCTCTCTGCCCCTCTCCCACAGGTGTGCTCGCTCGCTCTCTCTCTCTCAAAAATGAATAAACATTAAAAAACATTTTAAAAAATGACAAGGGCTTGTCATCAGAGAACTGTAGTCACTTATTTGAAAGCAGCTCTATTCACTTCCTTCTTTTTATCTTTCCTTTCCTTCAGCACCGTTCATATACTGTAATCATTTCAGTCAGAGTTGCATGATGTGAAAAACCTGTGCTTTGGACTAGACATGCCAGGATTTAAAACCCAACTTTGCCACTTGTAACTTGTTTTACCTTGAATATATCACATAACCATAATGAGCCTGTTTTTGTCATCTCTAACATAGGGACTCATTTTATACCTATCCTATCAGGTTGTTAAGAAAATCAGTCGTGAAAACATGCAAAGCTACAAAGTAAATACCGGTAATGGCAGCTAAGGGACTTTCTTCAAGGAAGCCCATGATAGAAAGTCTCTAAGATGTCTGCCATAAATCCTTTCCCTCCTTCTATGCACATGTTATTCCTCACATCAAGAATCAGAGCCTAACTCTCCTCCTCTGGACTGGCCTTACTGACTAGTTTAACTGATAGAAAGTGGTGAAAGTGGCATCCTGGGGCTTCCAAAGCGAGGTCATAGGCAGTCTTGAGCTTCCAAGATGGTCAGTCTCCTGAACACTTGTTCCTGTGATGCTCTCCTCAGAACCCAGCCATCAGGCTAAGAAACCCAAGCTGCATGGAGAAGCCAAATGTAGACATTCCCACTGACAGCCCAGCTGAGCTCTCGGTCAACAGCCAACATCAACTGCAGGCCACACAAGTGGACCATCTTGGACATCTAGCCCATGGGGCCCTTAGACTCCTCCAACTTCAGTCCATATCTGACTGCAACCAGAGGACAGATCCTGGACAAGAGCTACCCAACTGAGTCCAGCAAATCCACTGAACTATGAAGGATAATCATAAATTGTTATTTCAAGCCACGAAATTTGGAGAGTGGTTTGTTATGCATGCAATTATAGAAAACTAGAATAAAGCTACAGGGAACATTTGTATTTTAAAGAGCCACTAGTCAAAACCCAGAGAAACAGCTGAGAGGGAGGGAATCTTACCAGAAAAATTTATCTGTAATTCACAGTTGTGTTCTTCAAGTCATTGTGCCACAACTTCCAGAGAAGTTCAATTCAGGTTTTGAAGGGACGTAAGGGAGTTCAATAAATGTGGGTTGGATGAATAAGGGAATGCGTGAATGAATAGATGTTTACTATCAGTCCTCTAGTTAGCAAGTATCTAATGACCAGCGGTCAATCAAGAAGTTTCATTAGGAATCTACTATTTCTAAGCCATTTGGGGATGTAAGTCATATTCTAAGGAAGTTCAAGTCTTATAAATATCAAATCAAAGAACATTAAAAATAATGTGCAAACTTGTTCAGCAGCATTGACAGATCATGGATTAGAGATGAAAAAATGTCCTCGAGTTGGTAGACTAAGGAAAAATCTTTTTCCAGACTGGGACTCACACTGTACCCAGAGGTTTGGGTGGATGACAAAAAGGGCATTTGGGGTGGGGAAGATGTCTGGGAGGCAGGGCCAAGAGGGTAAAGTACAATAGGTAAGGAATAGAGATTCTGTGTTGGAATCAACACTTTGAATGCGAATAAGTGCCCGGTATTTGGAACGATGACCAGACAAAAAGAGGCACAAAGCCCAGCATGATCATTTGCGCCATCAGGACCCTAAGAGACCATGAGGTCCCTTTGTTGGAAACCCAGTGTAGACTAGAGACAGGATGGAGGTCAGGGAGTGAGCTGGGATGTGGGCTGAGAAGCCCATCCCTTGGGCTTGGAAGTGTGGGGGATGACCCACATTTTCCCTTGACCTAAAAACTGTGCTTGAGAAAACCAGAATGGGGAAGGGGGTCACTCCTTCGCGCCCAGGAGGTACCTCTTAGTAGGGTAAGACGGTGTCACCATATGTATATACGGCCAAGGGCATTTTCAGAGGATCCACATTTTCACTGTTATCTCTTTAGATCCTCTGAAGCAGGTAGAAGAGAAAGCTCCAGTGCGGGTGTGGCCTGTCCAAGGTCACCGGACTAGTTGGTGGACAGCCCAGGCTCAGATCTTCTGCCTACCGGTCAGGTTCACACCAAACCCTCTCTGCCTGCTCCAGATTTTGCTGTGCCTGGAGCCCACCAGTGTCTCCAAATGATCTTGTTTACAGCACAAAGTAATGCTACCAGGCTGCTCTTTAAAGCTCTTCGAGAAATGGCGGATCGCTCTTTGTTGGAAATAGTGATACTGATTGCTAGACCAAAATAGAGGATGTCTATCACCGAAATAATTCAAAAAGCTATTTTTGTGGGTCACATTCCATGTGATAAAAACTGTCATTTCGGTTGACTTTAAAGGACACATCCCTCTGTAAATCCATACGGCGTGCGGTATTCTTGGCTGAATGTGACACCTCCCACAAAGGATGTATACATGCCTCTGACTCAGAATGGAGGGAGAACAGATAAATAAAGTTGACAGTTCACAGAAGAGGTCTTCATTACTAAATTATTTGGGGAGGTTTTGTAAGTCAGGAAAACTAATCTGCAGCTAATACCCCTTCGGTGCCACTTATCCCACATTCATCTCCCGACACCAACTCCGAGAGAACAAGAGTGCAGAGTTTTACCTCCCCGTCATCCATTACAAGTAGGTCCTTTTGTACTCTGCGTATGAAATTGCATTTCTTATAAATTGCCCTGTGCCGGTGCCCTGTGAGGTAAACATCACGGTCCCTGAGGCGTCTGTCTGCCTTAGACAACGAGGGCTGTCGCTGCGGGGAGAGCCAGGCTGGCTCTGTGTGGGGTGCCACGTGAGTGGGAGGGCAGGAGACCTGGGAGGCCACGTCATGAAGCTGTCCTTCTGCATTCCACCTTGTGGATCTGTAAAGGCTGCTTAGCTGACACACAGCTGATGGCCCCCGACACGAATCAGACAAGTCTGTCTTCCGCCTGGCCTCCAGAAAAATGTCTCTATGAGCCTGTGTAGCGGGAAGGGCCAGGGGCCTGCTGTAGCACAGGTGGCGGGAGAGCTGGTCGGGGGAGGCAGGAACTGTTTCTGCCAGCCAGAAGACCTTGCTCAGGTCTATCAGCTCAGAACGTACTCACCGCCCTGAACTTACAGATATGAAAGGATTGTGTTTCCTGTCAGCCATTGGCCAGGTGACACAGGAAGTTGATGTCTATGGAGAATTTTTTGACTGTTTATTTCTTTTGAGAAAGAGAGGGGAGGGAGGGAGGGAGGAGCAGAGAGAGAGAGGGAGAGAGAATCCCAAGCAGGCTCCATACTGTCAGCACAGAGCTGGATGCAGGGATCAAACCCACGAACTGTGAAACTATGACCCAAAGCTGAAATCTAGTCGGACACTCAACTGACTGAGCCCACCCAGGCTCCCCTATGGAGAAATCTTTATTCTGAAAATCTAAAGCAAATCCAGGGGTGCCTGGGTAGCTGAGTCAGTTGAGCATCCGCCTTAGGCTCAGGTCATGATCCGTGGGTTCAAGCCCCGAGTTGGGCTCTGTGCTGACAGCTCAGAGCCTGGAACCTGCTTCAGATTCTGCGTCTCTCTCTCTCTCTCTCTCTCTCTCTCTGCCCCTCCCCGACTCACACGCTGTCTGTCTGTCTTTCTCTGTCTTCTCTCTCAAAGACAAATCAACATTAAAAAAAAATTATAAAAGCAAACCCACAGTAATGCTTACAACAAAATGGACTTAAGTGTAAATCATTTAAACTGACTTTAAATATTGGTAGTTGCAGAGCTAGATGATCTAGAAGAAAAATATGCCCCATGAAGGCAGTCTACATTTTCTCTTCTTATTCTCATGCATGGCTCCACGTATGTACTCCTTTTAGGGCAACGTGTGTAATTTGCTTCCCTTTATAAATTGCGTGTGCATAGTAGAAATGGCTTGATTTCTGGAGTACATATCAGATTGTTTCTGACCTGTGCAACTCATTGTGTTTGGTTTCATTGTGTTTCAGCAATTCCACAAAGGGCACAGCTAACACTTGACGTAACCTTTTTATGTAACACTTGTGCTTCCTCAACCAAAACAAGTCCTTTGAACTTACTAAGAACTAAAAACATTATCAACTGTTGGATCAGGTTATGCTTAAAAGAACGTGAATTCGCCAGGAATTCAGATTACTCAAATCCCTGGTTTTCTGGAAGATCAATATAGAGATATTTTAGGCTCAGTGCACAGAAATGGCTTCCCTTTTACACATTTTCTAGTGTACAAGAAAATATGTAATTGAATTTCTTAGTGTTCTCTAAATTGGGGGCGGGGGAGGGAGATACCGTTAAGGAGACAGAGGATAAGCCTTGGTAGACGTTGGCTGTTGAGTTTGAAAGAAGTTGTGATGTCTCCTTAGGAGAGTGGACGTTAGGGCCAGACCTGGTATTCTGCTTTTGGTGTGCAGGGTGAGGACTTCCTGTTGCCTCCCTTGTCAGGTGGCTGTAGGCACTGCTATGATCTTTCCAAATCAACCCCCAGCCTTACACTAGACACAGAGGGAGCAACTGGATAGGGCATTAGCCCCATGATCACGGAGCTCCAGCCTCAACTAGATGGTTCCACAACTGCATCACAGCCCAGTATCAGAAGCCACTCCCCTCCTCTGGTCACCCGCTAGGACTGCACTTTGCACATCCTTTTAAATAGCCCTTGGCACCTTACGTGGGAAAGAGACACGGATCTCTTTTTAAAAGAGCTCATTTTTAACACCCAAAGACTAATGGACGCTGACTGAGTTTACTAAATTGGGCTTAACGAAGTTAGAGATTGTAGATCCCCTAAGTGGTTTGTGTGACTTTAACTACCAAAAAAAAAAAAAAATCGTTTTCCTTAAATATTCACAAGTGTTGGTTTGGACTCAACATATTCAAGAAAGTTATACCATTAGGCCTGCTTCCGATTCTGTGTCTCCCTCTCTCTCTGCCCCTCCCCCATTCATGCTCTGTCTCAAAAATAAATAAACGTTAAAAAAAAAAAGAAGTTGCCAACAATGGACACTAATATCTGATAAAAGCAATATTTCCCATCATCCCCCCAAGAACGACCTTTGGTGGTGGCAAGATGATCAATTTAAGGGCTTCTGTTTGTTATGGTTTAACTACTCCCTACGCTGCCTCCTAATTGCCTCTGCACTACGTCCTTCAGGTACACATGGTACTTTAGCAAAGACTAAACAGTAGAAGGCCAGATGAGAATCAGAGTGAAGCTCAGAGGAAAGGGAGCAGAAGACAGAAAGCTAACTCTTGATTTTAGAGTAAACTTAGCCAGAGAGATAAATGATGTCTTTCTGGCCCCAAATAGGCTGAGACCTTAAGCAATAGGCTAAGAAAATAGAAAACTGAGATGACGTATTGGGCTATTCTTCTGTCTTAAATGTGCTAGGAGAAGGTTCTGGAAAAGACGGCATATCTACATGGCAAAGAGGAGGAAATTGGAGACTCCAGATTCTGACCACCCCTATTGTTGACCATCAGACACAGGGTTAAGGTGTGATGCCATTTTGTATCACCACAAAATGGGGCCCAATGATACACTTTGGGATCCTGTAAAATTGCTATGAATGGGTCACAAATTTGGTGTTAATGTCTTTAGCAACGACTGCCAAGAAATCTAGACCCTCTCGCTCCCACACATTTTACACTGCACGTTGTCTGACTTTTCGTATGGGTAGATTTGATTCCAGCAAAATATTTTGAGATCATCAGAAACAAGAAGGCTTTTGAAACAAAAGGTGACTTATTTTAGTGGTAATTTTAACCTCGTTTCCTTCAAGGGAGGGGTTAAGGAGAGAGAACAAGATGGCTGAGGGATACGACCTACAGGACTAAAGAACAGGGACACCCAGACACATCCATGCCTGGAAGGAGTGGCCCAGGAGACTGCCTCAGGGCTGCTGTGTCTCTCAGAGGGCATCATCCACCTATAGATGTGGGTTGTGAAGTTCCAAAGACTTATTCTCCTCTTGACACTATGACTGTAATTTAGGTAAACTGCCATAGATGGGCTAGGATACTCAGAAGCCCGTGTCCTGATACTCTGACGTTTTAGGCATGAACTGTTGAAAGAGCCTCTCTTCTGAATTATCCTCTTTCAGTGTTTTGAAATGAATCTAGCACTAGTTTCTATCTCTCAAACAGTGAGGTATAATTCAGAGCAAAATACAAAGAAATGTGAATGAATACATAAAGAAATAGCAGCCAGATACTATTTAGTATTAGATACCCATTCTCTTCTGGATTTCAATCATTGTCGATTACTGCTTATTTAACCTTAGCAAAGTTTCTGTGCATATATAAAATAAGTCCATTAGACTTTCTAACCTAGAGGGAGGCAGGCCTTGTCTGTATCTTCTCAGTGGCTCTTAGCATACAGCAACTTTTACCAACTTTTTATCCAAGGGCTTCTTGGGTATTCTCTGTTTAGACATCTTTTTTTTTTTTTTTTTTTTTTACCTTCTCCTTGTGAAAAAAAAAAATGTGGTTATGTACAACTTAGAAAAGAGCATCATGATATAATGTACAGGAAAAGGACTTTGAGGCCAATCAAACTGGGTCTGAATCCCGGTGTAGTATTGAAACGCTCATGGCCGTGGTCATTGAAACATTCTGAGCTTCTGAAATCTGTAAAACGGGACTGAGGCCTTGCTTGGTTGTTGGGCAGTTAAATGAAGTAAGTAGTATGTAAAACTCCTAACACATAGAGAGGTTGTGATCTTCACTACCATCGCGTCAAACGTTTCCACTAATTTCATGATTACAACCGCCGCCGACTGAATGACCACGGGAAATGACCAGCCAACACCCTGAACCTCAGTCCCCTCTTCAGCGAAGCAAGGGTAACAATATCTAAGCTCACCGGGCCCGGAGGGTAATAAAAGGCTAACATGTGTAGAGGGCTAGGCACATGGCATGTATTCGGTATTTTTAGTTCAAAAGTTTTCCCTCTTTTCCTCTCTTTTTAGCAACAGCAGGGAACTCTTCAAGCACTTGTTATCCCCAGGCTTATAGTTGCCTCTGATCTTGAGATTAGATTAGAGCCTGCAGGGTCACCTTAAACGCACTCTAAATTGGACCTAATGTCTGGGTTTGTGTCCGGAAAAAATTTACACTCTACCACCAGGCTTGTGAAGCCTGAATCAGTCTTTAGGCTACAGAGGCAAGCAAGAAACGTGTGCAGCACAAGAATAGTCTGCTGAGCAGGGCTTTCTCTTCCTTCACAGACCCTTCACGGCCAATGTCCGATACAGAAAATATCCCTACCTTTCCTTCAGGCCTCTGCCTGTGCTGCTTCTCTGTGTGCTCAGCGGTAAGACGGTCTTCTCTCCTACTGCTCCTTGTTTCCTGGCCTCACTCACCATTTCCTACCAACAGAGACAAGAAAATGGACTACCGTGCCATGCATACTGGGATCCCGTAGGGTCCCCCAAGGGCAGCCTGATGCAGGACAAACGCAGCTGACAACAGCAACTCGACAGTTGTCATGTCCTTACAATACTTGAGAAACAGTAGATTAAAACGGAGACACAGCCTCCGCCTATCTTCACGGACGACACGGACCTTTCATTATTCCTCTTCTCTTGCTCCTGTGTTCTGTGGGTCTTCCTTCTGAGAAGCAGAGAAGGCTCCTCTCGTCTGTGTTTGTATGGCTTCCTCGGGTGGGGAGTTGATGTTTCCTACCAGCTTTTGGTGTTCACTGATGATGCAGTGGGTTTACTATGGGTCATTTAGGGAACGCTGAGGGATGTCCTATTGTATCTTGTCAGACAAGCTCCAACGGGCATGGCAGGGCCCTTTTCTATTTTTCTATTTTTCTATTTTTATTTTTCAGTTGAATCTGTCAATGGCTCCAGAAAGTATTTGGTAACGGACATAGGTGTTATGTACGATACATTTCAGGAATGGCGACACTTAACATTGGGAGAGAAAGGCCAGATTGACTTACGGGGTGAGTGCACCATGTTCATCGTCTTATGGGGCCTCTGCTCATTGATCCTAAATGGTTCTTTTTCTCTGCCATAGAATTTTATTTGGTCAGGATGTGCTGTCTTTTATGGTCCAAAAGCTAAAATCGCAATGAACATGATAACTACTTCTAATTCGGAAATCTCACCATCTGTTGTCTCAACCAATGTCACTTACCCCTGTGGAATCAGAAAACATCAGCAGTGGACTGCACATCCTGGAACCCAACAGCGAGGGTCAAGGTGATACCCAAGAGCAGAGGCTTCTGGGTGACCTTGAGTCCAGGAGCGAAGTTACACACAGCACTATCTTGTTCTCTAGATGTAAGTCCAGGGACGTGACTCCACCTGCTTATATAGAAAAAGAAACTGGCGACCCTGATGAGGTGACATTTGCCATCAGAATGAGTAGTTGCCACAAATTCTTGTCCTCAGAGTCAGGTGAGAACTAAATGTAGCTTGATTTCTATTTCCTCTGAAGCAACTCTGAGCCCCCAGCACATTTGATTTTTGTCATCATTAGGCTCCTCTCTCCTTCCCGGGCTGCACTAGATTCAGGAAGAGTTATATGGTGTCCAGAAAGGTGGGATCTCTTGGCTACAGGGCGTGTTATGGCCTCACCAACACCCCACCGCCCAAGCCCCCAGTGGTCTTTGACATTCAGCACTTACCGGTTGTTCCCACGCACTCTGGAGGCAGAGGGGTCTTTGTGGGAGCTGTGAGCCCCAGTCCCGTACTTTCTCCTTCCTAGACACATCACAACTCTTCCTCCCGGGGGTCCTCTGCCTCCCCAGGCAGAACGAGGGAGCCACCCTTCCCTGGGACCTTGGGACCTGTCACTGCCCCCACACGAGAGAAGCTTTTCCTCCTAAAAATGGGTCACCACACCTCACCATGACCTGTTTCTCAAAGACATTCTGCTCCTTTCTTCCTTTTAGGAATCAGGCTTTTAGGAAACAAAAGCCAAGAAATCTTGCAGGTGGGGTCTGGCTTCTGCCACACTAAGGTGATGAGGCACAGAGGCACGGAGGGAAAGAGGAAAGATACAGAAAGGGAGAGGGACAGAAACCCTAAGTTTAAACCTCTAGGCATTTGTTACTAACGGGCATGGTAGCACTAAACACAGCACTGCATTCCATGCGAGGGTCTAATCTCTTCTTCAAGACATGGAGGGGACATTTTACAAAAAGAAGGAAACCTTGGGTCCTCCACTTCCTGTGTTTGTGCAAGGGAGTGTGTGAGAGATTGAAGGTTTGTTTTCAAGGCATCCCTCCTGGTTCATCCTTTACAGATTATATACAGATATATAATTTTAATTTGTTGGAAAATGTAAACCAAGTCTGCATCCTCTTTTTCTTCTTATAAATCATTTGTGAGTGAGTAAAAGTCATGAAGACCTAAGAAGACCCTCTTCACTGCTCTCTGTGAAAAAGATGACCAGAGTTTGCCTGTGGCGTCAGTTTTGTGATCCAGTGACATTAGTGGAGTCAAGTCACAGGCCGAAGGGTCGGAATTTGTGTCCCTCAATTTAAGAAAATGTGACCTGTAAAACCTCACACTTGCAAAACATCCGTGTGGCAAGTGGTCTTAAAGCAAAAGCTGTTTTCCCTTCTATGAGTAGATGTGCCAGGAATTCCTTTAAGTGTCGAGATGTCCTTGAATTTTTTTTTAATATGATTTAATTTAGTGTCATGGGTTTGTGTGTTTTCTCAAAAGCCTATCTATTTCGTAAACGTGCGTGTATCCGATCCGTACTCAGTGAAATGAATAGTAAGCCAGAGAAAACACGAGACTTCACAAATGGGAAGAAAAAAGACGCCCTGCCAGATTCAGATAGTTGTTTCACATGCTTGGACGAGTTGCACAACCCTCGCATGACTCACCCTGTGCACAAACACAGCTAGAGGTGGACCGGGCTGTGTGGTGAGACCCGCAAAACAGGTTTTCGTGGCGCAGGGGTGCATGGGTGGTTATGCTATGTGTAGCCCTGCTCTAGCTTCCGGGGTGGGGGGGAAGTAAGGCAAGGAATCTTACATATCCACCCCCAAAAGAACCATCTTTCTCCTCCCAATTAGTTACTGTTCCGTGACCAATTTTTGTTTTAATTCCTCCAGGTCTCTTAGTTTGGAAATAGTCATTTGGGGACATTGAAGCAGTTACTCTGACGAGGTCGATCCTGATTTGGGGCACCAAGGAAATGGAGAAAATGTACCAGATATAAATAACTGCTTTCCTGGGTAAAACGAGGTCCAACTGAGCATTTTTAGAAAGCTCTGTCTGTATTAAAAGGAGGGGGGAGAACAATCTCCGGGCAAGAGAAGAACTATAAAAGTGGTACATTTTGTGTTGGAACAACATGATGGTGGCTCGTGACTTTCCACACCAAGCTTTGGAGGTAAAACTCAGCTGTTTGACCACAGCTATGTTTTACAGTAAAGGGCCACTGCTCACTAAGCCCTGTGTAATTAGAAACTGGCCGAGGAAGGAAATGTCGTTAGAACACCCAGGGGAAGGTTTATTAAAGGATACACGGTTTGTGTATCGGAGTTTTACTTTTTGTCATAAGCTCTGGCCGCTTCATTGGCTCTAAATATCTGATGTGTTGAACGTGTAAAGGTCATAAGACCGCAGAAAGAAGAGACCAGAATTCTCCTCGGTCTCTACTATCAGATTTTATCTAGACCACTTTTTCTTATTTCTTCAGCTTGCAGAACTGGTAGGGTGTGAGACCTCTCTACTTACAAATACGTTTCTTTCGTGCGATTGTTAATCAGGACTAATGAAGATGGCAGTGTTCAGTGTCTGAGTGAGACCCAAAACGATAACGACAGATCCAAGGCTCTAGGATATCTTAAGGAAGTATTTCTTCTCCTGTCTCCTATAAGAAAAAAATGAGAATATTTTAAGCATGTGTATCTTTGTGCGGCTATCTAAAATCAAATTTTACCTGTTCTAACAAAGCACACAGAGGGATGAATCGTTTAGCAGCCGGCTTTGGTTAATTTCACCCCCAAGAATGCCAAAAGTTGTCTCCCTGAATTTGCAACCTTAGACTTGCGTTCCAGTTGTCCATTCTTGTGTTACTGTGCACACCTTAAAGTGAGCAGTGAGCTGGGAGATTTATAATTACCCAAGTCTTCTATGAAAGACAAATGCCAGAAGTTACCTACACCACCCACTGTAGGATTGTTCTTGGCATGGTGACCAAGGCGTGGTGAATTTGTGCATGGAAGTATGAGCTGTCAGGTCTTAAGTGGCAGTAAAGCTAGGGGGTACTTTTCTTCTTGGAGTTATGTTATTAACTCCTTGAATGAAACATATCTTCGTTTTGAATCATGACCCCGGGAAATGCCCACACCCATCTCACCTTAACGTATGTAAATTCCATTTCTCCCACGACTCTCAGCTATGAGAGAACGCAACCGTCAGTATTTTGAAAGTGGCTCAGCTAAAATGTTTGCTTTCCTGCGCTCAGTCACTTGAGCAGTCCAAGTGACCCCTTTGACAAGGCAGAACAAGAAATTTATCCCTCCAGTATGGAGCATTTTGCAAGGGAGGCTGAGTTTTGGAGCACACAAATGGTAAGTTGAATGAAGCGTTTAAATATCAAGGGCATCATACTGGGCATTTTCCTTGTAGCTTTTCATAAAATTAGGATGAAAGAGGAATTTATCATCAAAAGATTGTAGTCTTGCTCATTATTTTAAAATGAAACATGCCTTCTACATACCAAATGGTATTAGTGAGAAATGACTTTGGATGGATTGTTTGGGCATAAATTTTCCTAATTTTATTGGTGAACCATACTGAACATCTTGTGGGCATACAAGATATGACCTTAATGAAGCAAGACGACTCACTGACAGAAAGGAACTGTAAAGTCAAACTAGGATTTTAACACAAATGAAGAATTTCTTGGAACTCTATATTGCATTGTCATTTTTGATTTTAAGTGTACCTCTTTTTAAGATTTCATGTATACGTATGTAAGCGAATATATATATAATAATTATAGCATATCACTGGAAGACCATGATAAAGGAGCATACTGGTGCCTAAAATTAACTTTTATGATTTTTAAACTGGGAATATTCAGACCTGCTGTTTCCCTTTATGTTACAAAGAACTGCTGGGTTTACTTCACATGAATTGGTCAAGTCCTGAAAGCCTCTGAGAATGGTACAGATTCCCCGGCCTCGGTGACCCTGGGTGATCATCTCATTTTATTTTTATTTTTATTTTTTTAACATTTATTCATTTTAGACACACAGAGAGACAGAGCATGAATGGGGGAAGGTCAGAGAGAGAGGGAGACACAGAATCTGAAACAGGCTCCAGGCTCTGAGCTCTCAGCACAGAGCCCGACACGGGGCTCGAACTCACGGACCACGAGATCATGACCTGAGCCGAGGTCGGTCGCCCAACCGACTGAGCCACCCAGGCGCCCCTGATCATCTCATTTTAAAGTTGAATAAACTGAAGTTCCCCTAGTTAAACAACCCCGAGTTGGGCTACAAGATCACAGACTTCAACCCCAGCCCAATGCTTTTTCAGTTAGTATATGTCCTGTCCCACAGTATAAATTTTCATTTTGTTTTCTCTTTCTAATGTGAATTTGAACTTCATTGGAAATAGAAGATTCTGTCACAAACGTAGGTGATTTTTTTTTTTTTTTTACTGCATGAAGTTGACTATAAGAGCAAATTAAAACATCACTTCTATTTATTAAGGATATGCATCATCCCTGAAGTCTTAGCTTTTAATGTTAAATCTGAGATGGCAAGTCTTATTGTATACTTTTGGAGAAAGGAGGGTAAACTATACTGCACTGTCCCCAGGCATCACTGAAAAAGCACAATGTTCAGATGAATATTCAAGCTTTTCAGACATTGACCTTTGTGTATCCAAGTCATTCAAATCATTTACTTAGCAAGCATATCAACCACTTGTATTCTGGAAACTGAACTATTTCTATGCTCTTGTGAGATTTAGATTTTTTAAATTCCTCTGTTTTTTTAGGAGTTCATTTGTGACCAACTCCGGAAAAATGAAAGGAGGTTTTTTTCCCCCGCATGCCCTCTGGGCAAAAAGGAATGTCTGTGCATTTAGGGACTGAGAGCTGATGTAGTACAGGACTGATTGGCTCCAGTGGGGCCCAGAAAGAAGCCGAGCTCAGGAAGTACACGAAGGGATGAGACGAAAGCATTGGCTCTCTCCACTTTGACAGTCCCAGCCCCGAGCCCAAGGAGATTCCCAGTCACATGAGAGAATGTGAGAATTGTAAGGTAAACAGCTATTAGGCCAATTCGTGCTAGCTTGTTGTTCTATTAAGCCTTGATTACCCTGACGGCCATTTTGAAAAATCTCTCCTACTTGGAATTTCTTTGGTCCCTGGCTCTGTGTCTGCCACTACATGTTGTCACCGGTCCCCTTGGCACATCGGTGGCCACTAACCACCAGGTCAGTGGCCTCAGAAACCGCCTTGGGTTGCTGGCAGCAACTCAGCAATCTCTTGTCAGCTCCTTCCAGTCTGGGCGTTGGATTAAGTAGCTGCCAACTGAGACGCCCGGGGACAGGCACGGCCCAGGGCAGGAGGCGCTGAAATTCGTCACAATCCAGAGCTGCTCAGGTGATGGAGTGAATCAAAAGAGATGGAGGTTTGAAAGGCTGGCTTAGTTTCAGTGTCTTTCTATCATAATTAACACACCCAACCTCTTTTGTGGTCAGCGGATTGTTATCTTGACTGCACAGATCGTGAGACATAGAGATTTAATGATGGGCTTGACGCTCTCTGGTTAGTAAGCAGGTTGGAAGTGAGACCTCTAAGCCTCTGCTCTCAGAAGCTGGCAACTTCATACACGATGGTGGACATTCTGTGTCTGCCTTCTCTGCCTGGGGGACCAAAATAGTTCCTCCGTCCTTAGTCCTCGGGTTGTTCTTTGTTCTTAGTGCGCGTGCGTTCTTGCGTGGCTTCCCTCTTGCAGACTGCCTGTGTTGCTTAGAAGCGTACTTCCATGCTGGATGCGACTGGGTAACACTTCTCTCCCAGAGAACAGTGGCCCCTGGAAGTTCACATTCAGGAGTTGCCTCCAAGCGCAGCTGCAAATCCCCAAGGCTGTGTGCTCGTCAAGGACAGCTGGTAGATCACATCCCTGCCCAACACACAACCTAGCACAACAGTCACGCAGGCTAATTTCAACAAGGATGAACTAAATGCGAGGATGCAGTGGACAGGAGGTGGCAGTCAGCAGTGGGCATGATTTGGGGAAGTGGACAGTGGTAACTGACTCTCTGGTCCTGGGTGCTTATCACCATCCACAAGACCCAAACCATCTTCCCCCCCAGCCCAAGCCTAAAACCCTCACTTGTCCCCATCCTCTTTCTCCACATGAGCTCACCTGGACAAAGCACCAAGCAAGTGCTCACAGAGTTGAGCCTCTGTACTACTCTGGTTCTGCAGCGAACACAAAGGGAGAAGACATGCTCTTGACTCATGAAGGTCAAAATATAATTGAGAGACACAATATACATACATGAAACGATTAGAGGACAAAATAATAGATAATTGAGTGGCAGGGCGCACGGTTCAGACATTAAATGTAATAGTGCTTCTGAAGTCAGGGTGGTCGAAGGAGGCTGCATTAGGAAATAGACTGAGAAGGATGGGTTGGATTTGAAAAGGAGAGAGATGGGCATCCAGGTGAAGGGGACACCGTTGAGTAAATTCTGTGAGACAGAAACAGCCCTTGTGGTGGAACAGGACTGAGTGTTGGAAAAGGAAACGCGTGTGAAGGGCCGGGGAGAGACAAAGCTGAGCAGGTCCTGAAGAAGCTTCAAGGCCAAGCAGACAAGTTGAGACCTGGTAGGCAATGGGAGCCATGGAAAGCGTTGGAACAGTGGAATGGCATGATAAAAGCAGTGTTTATGGAAAATGATCGTGTCCAGGTAGATTGAGTTCTGAAGATTCTAGAGGCCAGCTCGGAATGAGATGCCAGTGGTCCCAGATTAGAGCGGGGGACAAGTGGAATAAGGAGAAAGAAGGATATTTCTCAGGGAAAATATGAAACACTCACTGATGAATGGGATCCTGTATGGTACAGACTATACAAGGTTAGCAAATGATGGCTCTCTGGTGTAGGTATCAGTTTGTCTTTACTCAGAATAAAAGAGAAGTCCAATTCTTCTCCTTAGATCTACTCCTAAGCCATTCTCATACCTCCTTCCCTATTCCTTGAGTTACCCAAACCCTCTGTAGAAAATTCTCCAAACACCAGTACCCATCCTGACAATTCAGGCCAAAACTTCTATTCCAAGCACCACCCCTGCTACCCAGAACACTTTGATCCCTTAAAACTATCCTTCTCCCACACCCGGGTTCTTCAGATTGTGGTACATTTCCTAAGTTCTCTCTTAGCTGCTGTTTGCTGAACGTGAAACATCTTTCTTCTTTCTCCCTCACGGTCTTAGTTTTATTTCTAGTGAGTTTAGTCCTCACATCTCTCCCCTCTCTGGCGTTATTCAGAACAACATCAATTTGCCCCGTGATATCTGGTTTCCTGACAGTATACTTCAGCATTAGATGGTCCACTTTGCCGTGCATATACATAGTTGTGCTTGACTTAAAATCTCTCCTAGCGACAGAGAAAAGGGGTACACAGTTCACCTGATAGTTTGAAAGGGAAAACAAGTTATCACAACAAGTACACAGGTGAAAAAAACCAAGGGGTTGTGTATTGAGACTGAAATATCCCAGATAGATTTCAAGGGAAATTTTGCATCATAGAAGGTGAAGAACTTTAAGAGATCATGAGCATGTTCTCTTTAACCTGAAGAGTATTTTTAATAGTTTTTTTTTTCTTTTAATCTTTGAGCCAACGTTTAAAATTCAGAAGATTTGACATACCAATCCAGAAACATGTTTCCTTGAAAAAAGAATCAAAAGATAGGTCAATAATCAGCTGGAGCCGAGGATTGCTATCCCCTGTACATGGGGCATGCACTGCCCTCCTCATCTACATTTTCCAGTACTTATCAGGACATGTGGACATTTGAGTTTTGAGTTTGTGACCCAACTGATTTCTTATTGTCTGGAAAAGAGAAACTGAGGCACAGAGAGGTTGAAGAGCTTTCCCAATATGCCTCAAGGGGTTGGTAATAGTGCAGGGATTAGAACTGAGCTTTGCTCTGACTCCTTGACCCTCTTTTTTCTGCCTTTTGGGAGTGTAGTTGTTTCCTGAATATAAGACCAGAAACGCTGACGAACTGGAGGAAGGCAAAGGTCTGCATGGGGGAACATTCTCATCAGCCAAAAGGGATCCTGAACAGGAGTTCCTGAGAGCAGGAATCTGGGGAAATCTAGAATAATAGTATTTCACGGGGCACCTGGGTGGCTCAGTTGAGCTTCCGACTCTGGCTGTCGGCTCATGTCATGATCTCGCGGTCTAGAAATCGAGGCCCTCATGGGGATCCACACTGAGCATGGAGTCTTCTTAAGATTCTCTCCCCCTCGCATTGTCTCTGCCCCTCCCCCTCTCGTACCCCCCTCTCTTTCTCTAAAAATAAAATTAAATTAAAAGAGAGTATTTCCTAACTGTGACCATTGATGTGATTTTATTTTACTCCATTGTATTTGCTACTTCTAATTCCAAGAGGTAACATGCTCATAATTAGCTTTTCCCCTTTGTTACAATTTCTTTACTTAAAACAACAACAACAACAAAAAAAAAAACTGTGTACTTGAAAATATGGCAGTTGGGATATAACATTGTAAGCGTTCATATTGAAAATGTCCCAAATTTCTAAATGAAACTTACTGATAAAAACTATTCGTGTGTGTGTTTTCTCGTCCACTTTCCTCTCCTAAGCTCAATTCATTTCCTTAGACCTCTGGCCTGCACTGTTAGAGTCTCCGTCTTGAATATGTTAAAATGACATTGGCACTTGGCGAGAAGCTTGCAGCCTCCCGCAGACTCGGCTGGGCTGTGATCTCCGCAGGCTCACAGGGCGGGAGGGAGGGGGCCGTGATCATCCTGCTTATCATTATTGATGTGGCTTCAGCGACCTCTGATGCGTTTCTGTCCAGTGTGATTCTGGATGCAATTCAGAAAACACCTGCTGAAATCCTTGCGAGAAATCCATGTGTGTGCCAAGGCCGGGTGATTGGTGTCGCTCTTGAACAACGTGAAGGTCAACCTCTTGGCTCTCCTTTGGTAGTTATTTTAATGAAAGTCAGAATTCTTTATGGGGTGAATTTTAATACAGACCTAGCACAGGCTGGCATTTCTACTTTTTTGCAGAGTAACATTCAAAATAGCCATTTAACTAAAATGGAAGATGGGTGGAGATTTCGCAAGGCATTTGGAATTGGAAGATGAATAGGAAAGAGAGATTCTTTGTGTTCTCTGAAACACAGGAAAGCTTAAGATTAATGTTGGATCTCTGTTTTTACTACATCACTCTCATCTTCTTCAAAGGAACGGTGCCTCTCTGTTTGCTTTCTTTTCCCTAGTGGGGGTTCTTTCTTCCCCCTCCCCAAACCCTTGAAGACTTTGGCTGATGTAACAAGATCATTCCTTACGTTGGTGAGGATGTTTCCACCCTAGCATTGATGCTGTTGTTTCCGACTCGGGTTCTATGTTTCTATCTACTGCGTGCATCTATGCGTTGTAAATGAGAGACAAAAACTCTGTGGCGGTATTGGACAACAAGTCCACAGTAGAAGTTTCCATGCATAAGAGTTCGTTTGATCTGAGGGCGCGTGGATTAAATGTGATATGGTTGATATAATAAATTGACTAATGACAAGAATAACTAACGTTTTACATGTTTTGCATGTTTACTAAGTGTTTGGAACCATACTAGGTATTTCATGGGCATTATCTAATTTAATCTTCATAATTGCCCCTATAGTCCACTAAAACGAATGTGATAATAATCTGTGTGAGTTAAGGTTTAGTTTTAGACACAGTTTAAGAGATTATCTGGGCTGGAGCACCAGAGTGGCTCAGTCAGGTGAGCATCCATCTCTTGTTTTCAGCTCAGGTCGTGATCCTAGCCAGGGTCACGGGATTAAGCCCCGCCTCGGGCTCTGCACCAAGCAAGGAGCCTTCTTGGGATTCTTTCTCACTCTTTCTGTGCACCTCTCCTCCACTCATGCTCTACCTCTCTCTAAATATAAAAAATAAGGGGCACCTGGGTGGCTCAGTGGGTTGAGCATCCGACTTGGGTTCAGGTCATGATCTCGCAGTTCGTGGGTTCGAGCCCCGCATCGGGCTCTGTGCTGACATCTCACAGCCTGGAGCCTGCTTCTGATTCTGTGTCTCCCTCTCTCTCTGCCCCTCCCCCACTCATGCTCTGTCTCTCTCTGACCTACCATAGGGAGAGCAGGTCAAGTCACCCAGAATGTTTACTCTGGAGAAGATACTGCTCTGGGTTGCGCAAAAGCCTATCGCCCCCTCCCCTCCCCCAATTAGTGGGCTGGAGTATATGACCCCAAGGGTTCCACCAGTGACACTGGCTATGACCTTGGCCAGTGGATGTGGATTCAGACAAACATAGGTGGGGAGTAAGGGAGAACAGAGAGTGGGACAGCAAATCAAGGACTCTGGGAGGTGCCCAAGCAGAGGAGGGTAAAGGGTTTCTGAGCAAGGATTACAAACAAGGGGCCGAGGCTGAACGCAGCCTGCAGACTCATCGGCAGTGAGCATACAGGGCCAGCAACTGTTCCTTTGAATGCGACTGGAGGCAGGTACCCTCTGGGTATCTCCCCAGTCCCTGCTCTCTCTTAGTCCCCGAGCCATCCACTCACATGCACTGGCCTGGCAACAGGTGGCCCAGATCTGAAGGCCCTGGTGTATAAGGTGACCTAGCAGCAGGTAAATGCTGGATGAGGTCTCTTTTTTTCAATAATCTGTCATCCAAACTGTAAAGCATGAGAGAAGGGCCACGAGGTTAGTGAGTCCTAGTTTGTTCAGTTGTGGGAACTGCACACTGAGAGGGCATGCCCACTAAAAACTGAGCCACATGGAGGCCGATTCTCACATCACCAAAGCAAGACAGTGTCCCTGGTAGGACTCGCTCAGTCACCACCCCATGCGCATCTATGTTCCCTCCCTTCCGTGACTTCTTCTGCTTAGGGGAGGAAGATGACCCATGGGGCCAAAGAACCTAAATGCGAAAACACACAAGAGCTGGTGGCTGAACCCACCCTTTCCAGCTCTCCCAGCAAACATCCCCCAAGGTCTGCCCTCCCTGAGTCTGTGGGCTGTTCCCCAGGAGGGAGGCGAGGGGGCCCTGCCACAGCCTGGGAACCAGACAAGGATAAGTCATGACCAAGCCATGGAAGGAAGAGAAAGTAAAGAGAAGAGTTGGGGCTGGTTACAAAACAACCAGCACTGGGGCACCTGGGTAGCTCAGTTGATTAAGCATCCAACGTCAGCTCAGGTAATGACCTCATAGGTTCCAGCCCGCATCGGACTCTGTGCTGACAACTCAGAGCCTGGAGCCTGCTTCGGATTCTGTGTCTCCCTCTCTCTATACCCCTCCCTCACTTGTGCTCTGTCTCTTTCTCAAAAATAAATAAACATTAAAAACATTTGGGGGTGGGGAGTGCCTGGGTGGCTCGGTCAGTTAAGCATCTGACTTCGGCTCAGGCCATGATCTCACGGCTCAGGTCATGATCTTGCAGTTTGTGAGTTCGAGCCCCGCATCAGGCTCTGTGCTGACAGCTCAGAGCCTGGAGCCTGCTTTGGATTGTGTCTCACTCTCTCTCTGCCCCTCCCCTGCTCACGCTCTGTCTCTCTCTTTCTCAAAAATAAATTAAAAAACATTAAAAAAAATTTTTTTAACTTTTTCTTGAACAACCAGGACCAAAAGGGGTAGAATCTCCAGAGAGAAAGCTTATGTAAGAAGTTCCAGGATAAGGAAGAGTAAAGAAAAAGGGAAGTAGCAGAGAGAAGTAACAAGACCAAATTAAGAAATGGAAGACACAGATACATTGTTAGAACGAATTTTCAGTGGTGGACACGTTGTCCTTGAGACATTTGAAAAAAAAAAAAAAACAGGAAGAGCTAGAAGTACTCTGGAAGAAGCCCTCATGTACAGCTGAAAGGAGCTGTACAAAGAAATACTATGTCTTTTCTTTTGTCTCTGGGTTGCATTGCTGAATGGCTGGCTCTACAAGTCCCCAGCATCCTCCATGATGAGAGTTCAGGATTGGTGCTCCCATCCTGGGGGCAGAGCTCCCAACAGCCTATGCCCCCTTCCTTGGGTCATCTTTCCATTCTCTGTTCTCTCTCTTTCTTTCCTCCCTCCCCGACTTCATACCAATAAGGAAAGAAAAACTTGGGGAGACCTCTGGTGCAGGCTCCAATAACAATCTTGGCAGGTAAATTTCACACATGCAAAGTGAGTCATTTTCTCATAACTGAGATCAGGGGTTGTATTCCTCCCAAGAGAAAAAACACTTATATTGACGTGTTTATGTTTTGGAATAATAATATTTGTCCATGTGAAAATATGTGCGATTCCTTTCTGCCACACCATATGGCTGATTACTATTCATAATCCAAACAGTAGCAGCTGCTGCAGAATTTCGAGAATGAGTTTCCTTAAAGTAAAAACGGGCAAACTATTGGATGCCACATATTTTCCAGAGTATCACTATTCACCAGAAATCTACATATGGATCCTTTTCATTAATCCAGTATAGTCTTTATTAATAGCTCAGAAGTTCATTTTTCTATATCCCCTTTTATTCTGTCCCTCTCATCCTACCCCACCCCATCTCAACCTGTGCCCCCAGGGGCTAGTCTACGTTGGGAAAGTGGATGCACATCAGCCAAAACCCTTGGCAACAGAGGTTCTCAGCATGGTTGATGTTGACTGGTGACGACGGCCAGGAAAAAATTGCAGTGTGTTTTTGCCCTAGTTCTCTACGTGGCTTCCTCCACTGCTGAACTGCATTATGGATGTGTGGTTAGTCAGACACATGGAGGCACTGAAGCAGTTAATGATCCCCTCTTGGGCCTACTTGGCCCAACTCTGAGGTAATGGAAAATGTAGAGTAGCACTTTCTACAGACCATTTGAATGTGGTTAGCAGAAACCCTTGAGGTTTGAGGAGGAAGTGATTTGCCGAATGGGCACTGGACAACACTATAGAAACCACCACAATCAACGGTACAAAATAGCCTAATTTCATAGAGAAGTATCTGCAAGTCTTCTCTATATCATCACATAGTCTTTCCGAGTCCCCCCGCCACCAAAAGCTGGAAGCTTTAGAAAATCAAAACACTCTTTTTCTTTTTTTTCCATTAGAGTAGCCAAAACATTCTTTATGCTGATTCTACACGTCACAGTCGTAAACATCCAGACTATTTGGCAAAAAAATTAAAAAATTAAAAAAAATCCTGACCCAATGTACCAAAACTTGAGTCTACGATGAAAGTATATTTAGTGTAGTCTCATTTAATAACCTGAGTTTGCGTGATGTGTCATACATAGTTTTCAGAGTGTTTTCATGTATATTATTAGTAATTGAGACTTTTTTTCCAAGAAGCCTATCAGGTGACCGAAATCAGTGGACGTTCAATGGGACTGGGATACTGTCTCTGGCCTGGGTGCATTGTCCTATTCTCCCCACAACAGGCATCGCTAATTTCCAACTTGTTTCCGTTGTCTTCCTTAGCCATTTGTCTTTTTCAGGTGTCTCCTGGTCAGGTAGCTAAGTACCTGCTGCTTTTATCACAAGTTATAATAGGGTGATTTATCATTGTCATTCTCCTCACTCGCAACAAGAGAGCAACTACAAGATATTACAGAATTGGTCTGCGTACTTGGCCTTTAACAACAGTCTCTGATTTGAAATGGCATCTATGCCTCTGTCATCTCAGAGCTCCTCAAGGGGTCTCTGAGTCAGCCTTAACTTTGCCGGCCTTTACCTTCGGGTTGCACTGGGTAATTGTTTCATAAACTTCTCTTTTCCAGACGGAATATCTGACAATACATCCAAGTCACTATTTGTGTTTAGTAGCCGTGTGTGTGTGTGTGTGTGTGTCTGCTTCTCATTTCTGTGTTTCTTTATCATCATAATCGGCCTGACTCAGGCCAATTATGTGATTGCCCTGTAGCCCAATAACGTGATTTCCATGCTAAATAGTCCAAATACATTGTCCCGATAGATCACTGAAATCTTCTACTTGGCCACCTTCACCTGTGCCCAGTCCCCAGAAAACCTTTGCCCTGAAAGCTCAGCCCTGCCTACTCTTAGAATCTGTTCTGACTCACTCGTTAGTCTTCGCTTGAACAGAGATCAGTCCTGCTGTCCTAAGCCTAGTACCTGGTGGCCCTGGACTAAGTCCTGGGCACGCTGTCTGCTGACCCGCACCTTAGCTCAGGCCTCGCGAAGCTGGTGGGCATGTGTGGGATGCTGCCACTGTCATCTGATTTCTCCCCATGCCCTCCTGCTGAGATCAATTACCCTACCTCACCCACAGGTTGTCCTGCTGAGCCAGCACTACCCTTCTGTGTTCCATTGACTTGGAGCGCCTTCCAAGTGGGCCTAGAAACAGAGTCATGTTATGATTGTCATGGGCTGTAGGCACTTTCATCTTTATGAGCCCCTTCCTCCGTTAAAAAATATGAAAAGTTGTGTTTTTTAATTGTGCTGGAAGAAAAGGCAAACATACTGATATTATCCATTAAAACATTTCTTTGACCTGAAAGCATATTGTTTTCTTCTGATTTGTTGAAAAGAAATGAATACGTTTCCCTGGAATCCCAAATGTCTTATTGCAAGCCATAGGCACCGTGCTTAGCGTGACTGATGGATAAGGGGCCCTCGCTAGAAATGGACCTCTGGGGCAGGCCCTCTTGCCTTAGATCAGTGTTTCAAAGTTCAGTCTTTTGCGAGCCACATTTAGAAGCGTTACCATTTGCTCTTCCCGATACAAGTCTTCACCTACTATTTTTCTTTAAATTTACCTTCTTTGGGGCGCCTGGGTGGCTCAGTCGGTTAAGCGTCCGACTTCAGCTCAGGTCACGATCTCGCGGTCCGTGAGTTCGAGCCCCACGTCGGGCTCTGGGCTGATGGCTCAGAGCCTGGAGCCTGCTTCCGATTCTGTGTCTCCCTCTCTCTCTGCCCCTCCCCCGTTCATGCTCTGTCTCTCTCTGTCTCAAAAATAAATAAACGTTAAATAAATAAATAAATTTACCTTCTTTGAAATTGTAATAACTGTATTTTTTCAAGGATACTTATGCCACTGGCATAGAGTTGCTCTTATGAACAGCATGTTTGCGTTCCCCCAAAATTCATGTGTTGAAGCCCTAATCCTCAGTGTGATAATATTTGGTAGGGGGAACTTGGAGAGGTAATTAGGTAACAAAGGTAGCGCCCTCAAGATAAGCTTAGTGCCCTCATAAGAAGAAGCACAAGAAAGCCTGCTTCTGTGGCAGCTCTTCGTGTATCCCCCGTGTGAGGACGCAACGGAAAGACGCTGTCTTCAAAGTGGGAAGTAGGCGTTCACAGGAGCTGAATCCGCCAGCTCCTTAATCTTGGACTTCCCAGCCTCTAGAACTGTGAAAAATAAGCGCTGTTGTTGAAGCCACCTAGTCATGCTAACTCGGTATTAGCAGCTGAAGCCGATTGAGACACTTGTCCTAAGTAGAAAGTACTCATTGATACAAATTAACATAAATACATTAGGCAATTTTTAAAAATTTAAGCTTGTTCATGTTCAACCTAATGCTAGCATTCTGAGTTCCTCAGCATCCTTTGTCCTCTGCTAGTCCTTGTGGAGTCAATGGTGGGACCAACGCCTAACCCAAAGGTGTCCCCCTGGTCATGGTTTTCAGTGTATTCCCCGTCCACCTGCTGTCCAGGTTCCTGCTTCAAAACAAATGAACCGACTAGACATCCCCAAGTCAATTGAAACATTGACAGATCATCCCCACCCATTAGACTGGATCTTCCGGGAAAAACGTTGCTGGCTGTCGCAACCCTGACTCATCATTTCTCTCTAGAATGACACTGTCCAATAGAACGGAAATGTACTCTGTCTGCAGTTGCCAATACTGGACTGCCACCGGACACAAGTAACTACTGAGCTTTGGAACTGTGGCCACTGGGACTGAGGAATGAGATTGTTACTTTCACTTAATTTCAATTAATTTAAACGTAAACTCTTTAGCCACGTATGTCTATTGGCCACCATATGGCACAGGGCAGCATTACAGCGTGTGATTTTGACTGTGGCCATTCTTTTGGGGTTCTAGATCCATCCCAGAATGGATTAGTTCTAAAATTCTTTCCCTTTGCATGAGGCCTGTCACGCCACACAGCTTGGCTTATGATTGAAATGGATGATACTTAAGCTAGCCAATATTTACATCCTACAGTGAAAGAAGGCTCTGGGGGGAGATGTGAAAGAAAGAAGCAGGAATAGAATATGAGAATCCTGTGTGCTTCTGAGTGTCATGGGGAGGAGGAGGGGAGGAAGGATAGAATGGAGAGATTGAGATATCAAAGACTGAGATTGAGATATCAAAGATCCCCCCCACTTTTCAGTCATATAAAGCTAAGAATAACCAAGATACAAGCTGTATTAATTTCATCTTATTTCCCCATCATTCTTCTCTTTTTTCCACTTAAAACAATTGTCAGTTGGGGGTCAAAGGTTTAGCTTCAGAATAAGCAGTCTGCTCAATAGTTTGTCATTAATCTGCTAAATCTAGAAACTGCAGCTAGGGCTGGCTTCAAGCCCCAAGCCGTAATGTTTAAGTCTTTGGACCAACTATATTGAATCAGATTTAGGATAAAGGCTGGCACTTACTCATGCAGGCCAATGAGGCCCCAGGTGCCCATGACTGCATTTGTTTGGTTTTTTTAATATTTTTTGTAAGTTTATTTATTTATTTTGAGAGAGAGGGAGAGACAGAGCAACCACACGTGGGGGAGGAGCAGAAAGAGAGGAGGAGGAGGAGGAGGAGGAGGAGGAGAGAGAGAGAGAGAGAGAGAATATACCAAGCAGACTCCCCACTATCAGTGCAGAGTCAGACGTGGGGCTCAAACTCACCAACCACGAGGTCATGACCTGAGCCAAAATCAAGAGTCAGACGCTTAACCAACTGAGCCATCCAGGTGCCCCCATGACTGCATTTAAACAGACCTTTGAGGAGCCCAGTAATGGCACTCACTGGCATAGCACACACACAGATGACTGTCTATCCATTCCTGCCCTACCACCCCCTGCTTCCTTCCCTCGGGGCCCTCTATTCCATGTGGTATACTGTTTCTTCTGGGAGACCATGAGCTTGGACAGTGACCCTCTCTAGAACTCTTGGAATGGGATGGCAAATTGATTACCTAAGCCAATGATGGAATTCTTCTTTCACTACGTATTGATTTTGGAAGAGGAACATGACCTAGGGCCGGCTGTTAAGGAACACTTGGAAAAATTTGCCTACCAACAAAAAGAGATGCACAGAAAGAGATCTTTCTTCCTCCACTGGCATTGTTGGGTCTACAACTGAGACCAGAAACTGTAGCAGCATTTTTCACCTGTGAAGTATAAAGATGACCAGATGGATGGTGGAGGGGAGGGGTGGACAGGGTCCTTGCACACTAGAACAGGCAAATTAACCCTGAGACAATTTGGACCTCCTTCTTGTGAAATCATCCACCTCCCAGTAGGTTAAGACATTCTGAATTGGTCTTCCGTTATTAGCAGCTGAAATCATCATTGCTGATACAATAACACATCGTGGAGTTCTTATTGCCTCTAATTTGACTTAAAACTTCTTTGCACCAGAATATGAGCAGGACAAAGCCTTAGCCTTTCCCTGCTTTGTGGATTAGAGCTATGATCTTTTCTGACAGTTTATTACTTTACTTCTGGGATGCCTCTCCATATAAAATCCCTACCAAACTTGACCTATTTCTTCCTCTTTGACATGGGAATCAAGGACTGAGAAACTGCTCTCTTTCACTGTAATTCATGACTAAACACAGTTGATAGTAAAAATAAACTGTGAATAGCAAATAATAAATAATAGTAATAAGATGGGTGCCTGGGAGGCTCAGTCGGTGAAGTGTCCGACTTCGGCTGAAGTCATGATCTTACGGTTCGTGGGTTCTAGCCCCGTGTCAGGCTCTGTGCTGGCGGCTCGGAGCCCAGAGCCTGCTTGGGATTCCGTGTCTCCCTCTCTGTCTCTGCCCCTCCCCTGCTGGTACTCTGTCTCTCAAAAATAAATAAACGTTAAAAAAAATTCTTGTTAAATAATAGTAATAAGACACAGCCATTTTCCATCATGCTTTTAATTACAAATGTAAAATATAGTTTTATTTGTGTCTTTAAGAGTGAGCCCTTTTTCTGCTGAGCATGGAATATCGAACACTTAATTAATGGGCATAATTCTATTTCCACTGTGGAGACGGGACAAATCATAGCAGCTCTCACCCCAAAAGCAGAAACCCTTTGGGCAGTCTGTCTCCACTAATGCATATATTGATATACATGCATATTTCCCATTAATACTAATAGACCCTAATGCGACTGTATAAATCACCTGAATTCTGATGCAGTGTGAATGCGATGTTGGATGATTCAAGAGGAACTCACAAAATACATTTGTCTGGGAGCTATTTCTTAATATGCCTTTATCATGTAGCCGGATTCCTCCCCTGTGACTGAAATATTAATCAAAGGCTGTTTCTGCCACTTCCCATCTTGTGCAGCCCCCTCTTGTCATCAGAAGAGATGAAGTAGACTGTGCACCTCTACTCAGGTGTAGTTTAAGATTCTATTGGAAGCAATAAGAAGGGAATAGACAGAAAAGAGAAATTAAGAGAGATTTTCCTTTTCGTGGTGAGCACCGCATGGGGCCCGGGCTGAGTTAAGCGTATACATGTGCTTGAATCCTGGAACAAGTGCCAGATCACCTAGGCTAAGTATGAGGAATTTACACACCTTTATTCCCCACTTTGTCCTTACCCACTGGAAGCTATATCGAGCATTTTACCTCCAGGGTTCCAGAGCACTCTTTATACCTCCACTGTCAGTGTGCTCTCTGGAGAAATGCATTCTATTACCTCCCACAACAGTGAGAGAAAATTCCAGCCAGCCGGCCTCACTCTTCTGCTCTCACCTAACTTCAAGCTTCCTCTCTTCCCGGATCTTCCTCCTCTCCTATGTGGATTCTCGGCACAGCGATTGCTCACAAAGACTTTTGTTTTACCCTATCATAGGCAAAAAAGAAAAAGTGTACCCTTAAGAATCAGACAGAAAGAAAAATATCAATTGTAAGTAAAAACGTACATAGCCCTTATTTATTGCTAGACCACGTAATCTTGGGATTATGACAAATAAGCACCAAAAAGGATTTGGGGCTGTATGTCAAAATAACATTCCATCCAGCCCTGCAGCTTTTCACAGTTAGGCAAAACCCTGGGTGTTTCCATGAGTGTTTCCCAGGGCATAACAACGCCAAGAGCGCCCCTTTTGCAGGTAAAGATGCCGAGGCCAATCAAAAATGTTGCAAAATAGCACCAGTGATTTGTATGTTAATATGTTCAAAATCATTTCGATTCATCTCTATTCCAAGAGAGTGGAAGAATAATTAAATACAGAGCTGCTCGAATAGGTTTTTAAATTTACAGTGTCTTAATTTCCAAAGCCCTCGATGAATCTTAGAGTCTACTGAAACATTTCAGAATTGCTTTGGTCATTACAATCTGCCTGAACCCAAGGGAACACTAGGATTTAGCTAAGCTTTAATAATAGTTGGAGATTAGAGGAAACGGTATGGAGTTATAGTAGATCTTCAAATCTTGCTTGAAATTGGGACATCTTTTTAAAAATGCGACCCTTCTAATACTAGTTAGTAAGAGGTATTACTCTGTAAAGTTAAAAGTTCCATTTTTAAAAGAAAACACGAATATGGAATGAAAAAGCTCGGGCAGCGTAACTCTGTTATCTACCTTGGAAGGAAATATGGTTCTTTGGACCATAAAACTCTGGCTCATCTTCATCCTAATGGCCTCTTATCAAATTATGAATATCAGATTTAGGAGGAACCAAAGATGTGCCACCTCCAACAAAAACACCTGAATTCATTCATTCATTCATTCATTCATTCATTCAATAGCTTGTTACATGCTTGCTGTGGGCCAGACCCTGTGCTAGGAATAAACACAAAAAGAAGACATATTCTTGCTCTTCAAGGGTTTCCTGGGCTGGGAAGAGAAAACCAGTGGAGAGGCAATGAAGGAAGGGACTGGAAATGTATTGGGACATTTATTTAGGTTAGAGTCCTTGTCCAGTAGGTAATATCATCCCCCATGTTACAGCTTGAAGCCCAGAGAGTTTAAGTAACTGACCCAAGGTCCCACAGCATGTGAATGAATTAGAAATCAAACTCTCATATGTCTGATCATGCTCTTTGCACCGCACCCATGCTAAACTGTGTGATCCCCGCGGCCACACGGTATCATGCAGGTGGCCTTCGACAGCTGCCACCTGCTGCTGACTGGCACGGTGCCACTGGAAGTGTTGCTCTGGGTTGTGATGTTGGTACTGGAGCCCACATTCCTTCTCCGAGGGCACTCTGGAATGGGGAAGAGAATCTAGGAGTGCTGTCCTCAGGAGGATTTGCAACGTCATTCATTCTCAAGCAGTCTGGAAGCAGCTCTCAGGCATACCTGAATGAAACTGAGGAATGTCCCCTCTCGTCTTCAGGGGAAGAGTGTTCTGCTGACCAGTGAACAAACCAACGTCACTAGGAGTCATTTGATAGCTCCTCGAGAATTTATTAGACAGGCAGCAGACAGCCCTTGGAGTACTGGAGCTGTGGCAAGAGAGACTGCCTCGGAAATTGGGAGAGTTTAAGACAAAGCCAAGAGAAGAGAAAAATCTTCTTCACCCAGAGCATTGGTAGGAGAGGGGAGCCACCGTGTTATTCAGGACGCAGTTCAAATGAGTGTGAAGGTAAGAGAGATGCACGGGTAGCTCGTTCGGCCATGGGCCCAACACTGATGTCAAAGGACTATAAATATAAGGACAAGCCAAGGTAAGAGAGATACACTGGGTAGTTCGTTCGGCCATGGGCCCAACACTGATGTCAAAGGAGTATAAATGTGAGGACAAGCCATGAGAGGCATAAGAATTAGGACCTTGGGAAACTAGAGAAAGATTCAAGCAACAGTTGTGAGAAGACAGGTATACAACTGCTTATTCTTGATCGCGAAGTCCAAGTGCTCTGACCACTGAAAATTTGGGGTGGCGGACCTGCCTTGGATTGACGTAAGACTGTAATCTTGATTCATCCCTCTTACTGTGAATATTCATCGTTTTGCTGTAGAAATATCCATATATTTAGCCATGGATGATGTTGGTGGCGTTAAGTGATATCGAAGATAGAAATATATTACATTTCTAAGAAAACCAAAGGCTGAATTCCAAAACACACCTGTTCCCAGGGGTTACAGGTAGGTGACTGTGCGTCACGCCCCCCCATCCACGGGATCTCATTTAATCCTCCCAAAAGTGTTGAGAGACAAGGTCTTATTTCCCTCCACTTTGTAGATGAAAAAAGTGGACAGGAAGCCATTCGTGGGACCAACTCCAACCAGTAGAGAGTGACAGATTAAGGACTGACCCCCGAGCATCTCAAAACAGTCCCTATACTCAAACCTGTGCCATGCATCATTCTAATGGGGACTCGGACACTGCCAGCTTCTCCTGGTAAAACCTGCATCTGACCCCAATACCTCCCACAGCTGTCTTGGTTTTCATAACAAGCAACAGCTGGGCTAGAGCCTCCAGTAAGCACAAGGCTCTAGAAAGTGTTGAGTTAGAGTGAAACAGGACTCCTTTTAAAATTCTGACTTCTCTCAGCCGCATACAGGCCTCTAGGATGGTCTTGACCCTTGAAGGGGACTCAGACTCCTTTGAGAATCTGATTAAAGCTCTGAACCTTCTCTGTAGGATACTACACATACAAATTATTTGTTCTGTTTCAGGGGAGCCTATTTGTGAAATCCAGGTCAAGAATCTCTTTGCTCGGCTTTTAGGGGATTGGTAAATTGTCCATAGCAAAACTCAGAGCAAAGTTCAACTTTAAAGCGTGAAGATCATTTCAATTAATATAATTCAGTGATTCAGTCAAGACGTAATTGCTATTGAAGCCCAGAATTCCCTGACCAAAGGGTGTGTGTGTGTGTGTGTGTGTGTGTGTGTGTTGGAGTATTGGGAAGAAAGACTGGGCATTCTTTTGGCTTCTCAAGAAAATTACCCATACAGGTATTATTAAATCTTGACAGTTCTGTTGACCTCTCGGCTCTTATAAACATTGAAATGGTCAATCCTGAAAGCAGGGATTGCATTAGAAGTCATTTTCAATTCCAGGGTCTTGTAAGTATCTTCTGTCTATATTTTCTTGGAGACTGTCATTCTCCTAGGCAGCCTCCTTTCTACCGTCTGCAATACGAAAACTTGCAAACCATTGTCAAGGTCCAACTATAAAGATTCTCCAGCTGGCATCATAACCGTATTGTTCATCTTCCCCCTTGCGCTTTTGATTGACTGGGGTTCCAAGCCATTATTTCCTAAAACTAAATGTTTCCTAATCTTTTATATCTCTGGTTTGATAGTTATGATAAGCCTCCTCCCAAGGGTATAAAACTGGAGCTGATGAATAGAAGCGTGCTCGTCATTAGCCAGTACACAAAACAACGCGCCTTCTCGGAAATTCAGAAACACAATAATGGCAGATTTCGTGTTTTACATGATTACCTTTATGACAGTTCTGTCACTCCACACCGAGCGCAATGTATCCGGGTGGGTTTTTGTCTGACGAGAGTATCCATGGCTCATGACGCTGGGTTGAGCTGTATTTCTGATGTGTGCGTTTGGTAGCAGCTAGAAACTGGCGGTGCATGCATTTTGATGTGAAGTCAAAAAAAGGCCTGTTCAGAGGAGTAAAATGCTCGTACGCCCCTCGTTTCCCACGTGTTGATCCGGGATTAAATGATAAATACAGCGTAGCAAACAATGGGCAAGTTCTTGGACTCCGAAGTTCGTCCAACCTGGGTTTGGGTGTTGAATCCATCACTTACCAACCGAATGACTCTTGACAAGTTACTTCATTTCTCTAGGCCTCGTTCTCTGTAACATGGAATTAAAAATAGTATTTCCCAATAGAGTTGTTTTAAGGATTAATTGAGATGATGCAAGTAAAGCCCTCAGCAGAAAGTAGCATCTTCTCTTAGGATAACAATCGTGTCCCATCTCCGTTCTCCCACAAGGACCCTCTCAGGTGTCATTTGGCCTTAAATACAACTGAGTCTCCAGATGCACCAAGGTGTATATTTATTTGGTATTTCTCCTAGCTCTGTGATACCAGAAAAGGAGGACGTGGAGGAGAAGAGGGGAGGTGAAGCTCCTACTACCAGAGTGCTTTGCATGAGAGGGAGATTGCAAGCCTCCGTGACAAACAGCTTTTTGGCAAACGTTAACAGGAGCTCAGTGTGTTTCTGCTGAACTGAGCGGGACAGGCAAGACAAAGAGAAAGACCGGACCCTCTCCACCTGCTTCCTCCCTGGCACCTCGTTCACCGCTCAGCTGTGGCCCTGTGAGGTTGTCACAGGTGAACGGCTCAGATTTGTTCCAGACCAAAAGAGTCTAGGGAGGCAGGCGGGTCTGTCTCTGACTCCCCTGGGTCCCCGGGGGCCCAGGGACGCCAGGTTCATCTGAGACCAGCATGGGGATCACCCGTCACCTGTCTCTGCAGAATTGGACCAAAGACCCAGAGGAGTCCTGCCAGTACTGGGACAGGCTCTCGGTGGCAAAGGCTGCTGGCCCTGCTGGATTTTTTTCTATCTGCCTTTGAATAGCTTTGAGCCTAAGACCACCTGTCTTATTCCATCTGAAATCCAGTAAATATCTGGAAGAAAACAGCCCCATTTGGAAATCAGCAGTGTGTGGATCTCAGTTTCTTGGAAGTTAATACAATTTCAAAATGTGTGTCATAACAAGGCAGAGGTTCTAGAAGAGGAAACATTTATAAGACTCGGACTGTTTAAATGATGGTAAATAGGCCTTCCGTAAAGTGGTTTGGCAATAGCTAATGCGGCGCGTTTCTTATGGTCTTGTGCCCCCTGGAGGGGCGCGAGGCTGTCTTTAGGACATCTACAGAGATTTTGGCAGCCCGCCTTTCCTCATGGCTCGTCATGAGGAAACTTATAATAGGTTAAAACATTTGAAAAGGAGATTCTCCGTAATAAGAAGCCCTGCATGGGAGATCATAGAAAGCAACATTTTAATGATTTAACATTTTACTGATGACGAATTGTGGTGTCATTTCATTGGATCCCCAGGTATAAGGTTCCAGTGTAAAATCCGTTAGAATCACCTAGTAGGGAGAGCATGCCTGGACTTTTCCACAATACTAAGATTTGGGGATTTAAGGCGCCAAACTAGAAGAAATACCTAATTCAAAAACAAACACAGAGGCACCTGGGCGGCTCAGTTAAGCATCTGACTCTTGGTTTCAGCTCAGGTCGCCATCTCACTGTTTGCGGGTTCAAGTCCTGCGTTGGGCTCTGTGCTGATAGCGTGGAGTCTGCTTGGGATCCCCTCTCTCTCCCTCTCTCTGCATCTCTCCTGCTCGCTCCCTCTCTCTCTCAAAATACATAAATAAACAAGTAAAAAACAAAAACAAAACAACTTTTCCTATAGCAGAACTATAACCAGCAATACATTCTAATAAGCAGCCAGGACAGTAATTTTCTGGAACATGGGTAACGTGAAGAAATTTTGCAGCATTATTTTCCCACGTCTACTTTTACCCCTTTTTAGCTTGTTTCTTTTTCCTACTACTTTTATTTTCTAAAGAAAGGTGCCCAGATTTCTTGTTTACTTGGCCTTCTGGGCTGCCTCATGTTTGTGCAAATTAGGCTTTTAATATTTATTCATTTTAGAATATTTTTGTTATTATAAGACTTGTGGCCAGAAGAAAAGAAAACATGAAGTGTATTGAATTACTTACAGTGCAGTTGATATTGTTATTGTAATATCATGAACAAAAAAAACCATAAAACAACGGGCTGGAGTCAGGACACGTGGGCTTCAACCCGTGCATCCCCAGGAAGCCTGTTGGCATCCTGGGGACATTTATGTGAGGTGACCACTCGGGTCCGTCCACTTTGAAGGGTCCGGGGCACTGCCCAGCAGGGCACAGGGAAACAGGGTGGGACACCAGCACTCGAGTCAGCCCCGCTCAGGAACGTATGTCCTCTCTGACCTCATTGGATCTGATATTCCTCATCTCTACCAGGAAAAGAGTGATGGGGCGCCTGGGTGGCTCGGTAGGTTGAGCGTCTGACTTCGGCTCAGGTCATGATCTCACAGTTCGTGGGTTCAAGCCCCCCCTCAGGGTCTGCGCTGACAGCTCAGAGCCTGGAAACTGCTTCAGGTTCTGTCTGTCTGTCTCTCTCTCTCTCTCTCTCTGCCCCTCCCCCGATTGTGCATGCTTGCTCTCTCTCTCTTTCTCAAAAATAAATAAGGAAACATTTAAAAAAAAAAAAAGAAAATAGTACTAACATCCCCCAAAACATGGTGAGAGAATTAGGCTGGTTTGTTCAACGAAATCTTGGGCTGTAAAGTGCTTACCCCTGGTGCCTAAAACAGAGTGTGCACTGATTATTATGCACCATCCAGGCCCACTTAGCTCCAAACAGCACCAAACAGAGAGACTCTGGGGCCAGACTGCTCTGCCACTTACTGGCTGGGCCACCTTGGGCAAGTTACTTCGTCTCTCTGTGCCTCGGCTTCCTCATCTATAACTCAGTGATAACATTAATAGCAACCAGCCCCATAGGAATATTGTTCAGATTTTTTAAATTCAAGCCAGAAACGATACCACTACTTGGGCACGAACCTAGTGCTCGCTGTGTGTAGGTCACTGAACTTAACATGCTTTATGGGCCTTATCCCTTTTTTTAATGTTTATTTATATTTGAGAGAGACAGAGAGAGAGAGTGTGTGTGTGTGCCAGTGGGGGAGGGGCAGAGAGAGACAGAGACTGAATCGGAAGCTGGCTCCAGGCTCTGAGCTGTCAGAACAGAGCCCGACGTGACACGGGGCTGGAACTCACGAGCTGTGAGATCGTGACCTGAGCCACCCAGGCGCCCCACCTTATCACTTTTAACCCTATGGTTGCCCATGAGGTGCTATTCCATTCTTCTCCCCATTTTACAGACGAGAGACTGAGAGCTTTGCCTGCGTTCACACAGTCAGCAGGCAAAGGAGGCAGGGCTCAAACACAGGTCACCCTGATACAGAGTGTGCTTCAGCCCTACATCTGTGCCCGGCCTCTGTCCCCCCCCTCCCCACCCCAGGGAATGGCGTGTGCGGGTCCTAAACACTAAGCCGCTTTCAGGGCGGGTCCAGGCAATAACATTAGGGGAGGCGACCCCCCCATCAAAGCACTGGAAGCTCAGGAAGCTGGGTCCCCAGGCTGACTAGCTTCATTTGCTCCCTCATTTGCAAACCAGATTCTGGGTTGAGTGTAGCTGCACCGTTAAGAGGGCACTGCGTGCCTACTCTGCTTAAAAGTCAAGCACTTTGTAGAACATCTGCTTGAAATTGTGTGCCACTGATTGAAATGGAAAACAAACTCAGCTGCCAAGCAACAGTGGAAAGAGGACAGGAGAAAAGAACTAGTGACAAACAACTAGTTAGCACATCCCGACACATGGTTATGATAAGAGCCCAGTGGAAACAATAACCTACCAAGTAAAATTACTGGGGTCTTTGCCACAAGCTGTTTTCTATTCCGATACGTAAACTACAAAACTGTTACGGTTCTGTCCGATGGTACAAATCTATAGACCTGGTTTTCTTTCATGGGAAATGCTTTTTTTGTTTTTTTTTAACGTTTATTTATTTTTGAGTTAGAGAGAGACACAGCATGAACGGGGGAGGGGCAGAGAGAGAGGGAGACACAGAATCGGAAGCAGGCTCCAGGCTCTGAGCCGTCAGCCCAGAGCCTGACGCGGGGCTCGAACTCGCGGACCGCGAGATCGTGACCTGAGCTGAAGTCGGACACTTAATCGACTGAGCCACCCAGGCGCCCCTCATGGGAAATGCTTTTAATTTGTTAAGTCTATCACGACACTGTGCCCCAGCGCGTCTGACTGAACAAGCTCCCTGGCCTTTGTCCCCACCCCTCCAAGTGGCGGGAGGAGGGACAGCTTCCCCCCCTCTCCCAGCACCCCTGTCAGGACAGAAGAGGCTCATGCTCGCAGGACTTTGGAAGAAGTTCCGGTCCGGATTTTCTAGGTCAACACAGTTGGCAAGAGGCAGAGTCAGGATTCAAACCCAAGCAGTTTGGAGGCCACCTCGCCCTGTCAGCTCTTCTGTTCTTGAAGGTCATCATCTAATCTGATCCGACCACGACTTGGGTGCCTGCCTCAGGATGGACTTCTTTATCCTTTCCCAAAAGTATCCTACATTTTTAGAATCTCTAAAATATTCCCCTCCCCTCCCAAGGTGAACATAACTTAGAGCTCACTGTTAATGTTGCACTTCTGGGCTCAGCCAGACCGTGGATGGGGGTGGTGAGCTAGAGAGAGAGGCTCACTTGAAAAGACCTTGGAGCAGGGGGTGCTCAGGTTGATAGGAGCCGTGAGAAGTCAGTGATGGCCTCGATTACAGGAATGGTGTTGAAAGCAAACCCACAACACCTCCCTTGACTTCTCAGAAGGAGAGCAGCCTTCCTTAACAGTCTTAGTCAGCTTGAGCTGCTATAACAAAAATACCATAGAATGGGTGGCTTCAACAGCAAGCATTTATTTTCACAGTTCTGGAGGCTGGGAAGTCCAAGATCAAGACTGTAGCACATCCTGGCATACAGACTATCGTCTCCTTATATCCTCCCATAGCTAGCTCTTTCCTCTTCTTAGAAGGACACCAATCCCACTGTGGGGGGCCCCACCGTCCGAAGGTCCCATCTCCAAATACCATCGCATTAGGACTGCCGCATATGAATTTGGAGGGGACACTAACATCCAGTCCACAGCCCGAGGAACAAAACAGCAGCCATATTTTCTCTTGCAAAACCATCTTTGACCCAGTTCTTCCATTTCCTTCAGCCCCTACATCTAATTGGTTGTCTCTTCTTCTTCTTAGAAATTACATGAACTCCTTCCCCCTCTGCTTTCAGTTGTTATTACTTCTAGCCCCAAACTTCAAAGTCCAGTAATTCTGCTGATCTCAGTCTCTCCCGCATTCTCATCCGCCCTGCACACAAGTATCTGATCATTTCTTCCTGTGCTAAAGAGTTTGATTCCCCATTGCCTGTATGATCAAAGGTCTTTATCCCCAGACTCTTGTCCATCTAGGATCTGATCTTCACTCACTGTATGAATTATCTGCTCCAAACAAACTAGTCATTCTCTATTCCCTCAATATGCCTCATGGTTCCCACAGTTACCCCTTCAACCAGAAGTGCCCTTAGATCCAAGTGACAATGGCCTTTCCTCCAGCTTCATGCTCTAGGGGACCCTACTCTGGCCTTACCCTGCTCTGGCTTTACCCTTCCTCCTGAAAAACTGGCAGGACCAAGGGGATGTGCTCACCCCAAACCCAAATCCTGCTGTCTAGTCCATAGTCGGGATACCTGAGACTCAGAATTCCCTGCTCCAATGGCCCAGTGACAGTTTCCATGGCCTGTCTGCATGGGGACCAGGGTTGGGGATAAGTGGACTGAGTTTAGACTTGCAGGTCAGAGTGTTTACATGTGTGCTTATGAGGAACCTGGGGAATAAAGAGAGGGGGCACGCCTCATGCCGGGGGCCAAGGGCTGGCTCTCCCATACCACTGCCAAATTGTAGAAGCTGGTGATTATAAAATATGTTTGTCAAGGTAAAAGGATTGAGCATGTTTTATTTAACAGTTTGTTAGCTTGATTTATAACTTTAGAATAGATAGAACACATTTTATTTAACAGTCTATTAGTTTGACTTATGACTTTAAAATATTAAGACATGAGGTAGTAGATTTCATTTGTATTTCTGTACCAGGATTCAGAAATGTTAGGGACTCCCATTCCCTCTACTTCAATTTCTACTGGTCAAAAATTTACAGTCTTTTAAGTTACAGGTCAATTCTCACATTTACCATAAAGTCTTTGCTGACTACCCTGGCTGAAATGTATTTTTCCCATTGCTTCCTTCATTCACAAAACAGTTTCAGTGACTTGTTAGGCACTAGGCACTACGTTTGGGACGAAAAATATAGGTATGAGTAACAGTCCCCTTTCCCCCACAGAGTTTACTTACTACAAAAGAGTCACAGAGGTAAACCATGCACAGTTTATCGGCACCTTCTATCAGCATTACGTCCAACTGTGTTTCAAATATGGCGCTTCCCGCAATCTTCCTAAAATCCCAATTCAAGGCTCCATGACTTTGAATCTAGACTATGCCACTGCTCTTGACCTGCTTATGATCCTACCAGCTGTCCTAAGAACCTTCTTCCCTGATTAAAACCCTCCAATGCCTTTCTGCTGCAATTAAAATAAAATCCAAACCCCTATCTGGCCCCCAATGGCGTCTCCTACATCTTTCCCTTTCGTCCTTTACTCGAGTGACTTCTGAAGCCTTCCTCGCTTCTTTCCATCTCTCAAACATCTTGTTCCAGTCTCAGGGAACTTTCAATTTGCTGTTCCCTGTACCGGAGACTTCTCCCTCTAGATCTTTAGAAAGCCTCTTTTTTTTGGCATCGCTTATCTGTTCATGTTACCTTCCTGGAGAGACTTGCCCCAACTTCCCTAATGGAAGCACCTCCAAGTCCCTTACCATACCATTATTCTATGTTATTTGCCTTAATTTGTTTATGCTTACTGTCTGTTTCTCCATCTAGAATTAGATTCCATGAGAACAAAGACTCTTTCGCCCATAACTGTCTCCCTGGTGCACACAACACCGTCTGGCATGTAGTTGGCACTCTGTAAATTTTTGTTAAATGAATAAATGATTGAAAGAAAGCGTGATACATACAGGGTGCCATAGAAGTCACGGGAAGAAACTAATTTTACCTGGGGCATGGTTTCGACTGCAGTTTAGCCTTGGGAAAGTGGGATGGTGGGTAATGCGGGGGCACGGACAGGGGTGACAATGCATTCGGTCATGCTAATGACTTTAAACTTTAATCTGAAATCCAGCAGGAGCCATTGAAGTGTTTGAGCAGAAGCGTATGATCAGATCTGCATCTTAGAAATGACTTGGGGCAGGCGGGGAAGGGACTAGAGAAGGCAAAGCTGAAGGTAGTGATTTAACCTGAGGTAAAGCTAACTGTATAGAAAAAGGAAGTGGATTCCCATGGGGAAAGTAAGTAGAGCTTTAGGCAGCAAATCTACGCATGAGGCTCCCCCCAGGTGTAGTGGGGGTGAAAAATAGGGTCAAGAGGACAGCTGTTTGGGGGAATGAAGGAGGTGGAGATGTTTCTGGTGGCTGCTGGGTTTCCATTAGATACAACCTTTCTCAACCTGGATTCCTAGAGACAATCAAGCTCTAATATCCAGAGGCATCTGTTGTATATAGTGAATTAACTTCCCTCCTGAGCATCTGGAATGGTCCTAGATATGGGCCACTGGTGGAAGAATTGAGAAAACAGTCACTCGAGTCATTTCCTGTGTAGTGTAAGTCAGATGAGGATTCCTGTTGACAGTTGAGTAGATGGTGATATCTTTGGGGAATACAGAGGCAGAAGCATATTTGGGGGAAAGATAATGAGTTCAGTTATCATCATACTGAGTTTGAGGAAAGGAATGAGTGGTGAACTGTGAAAAAGAAAGAGAAATCCACATATAGGGGTTAGCTGACACCAAGAGAATAAAAGTGCTTGCCCAGGAAAAGGATAAGCAAAGGAAAGAGGGCAGAACCCCGGGAAGCTTCGTTATTTAAGGCTTACTTTAAATCTGCAGGTTACGGGGAGCCTGGGTGGTTCAGTCAGTTGAGCATCTGACTTTGGCTCAAGTCATGATCTTGCAGTTTGCCAGTTCGAGCCTCATATCGGGCTTTGTGCTGACAGCTCAGAGCCTGGAGCCCACTGTGGATTCTGTGTCTCCTTCTCCCTCTGCCCCTCCCAACTCTCTCTCTCTCTCTCTCTCTCTCTCTCAAAAAATGAGTAAACATTAAAAAAAATTAAAGCTGCAAATTAAAGAGTTGGCTAAATCAAAGGATCCCAGGAGGAAGACCTAGAAGAAGACAGAAACTTGTAGACAAACAGTACAGAATGGTGCGTGGTGTTAGGGAAGTCAAAGGAGTTTCAAGAAGAAAGAGATGGTCAAATAGTGGCAACCATAACAAAGGTGAAATAGGAAATGTATGGAAACATACATGTGGGTTTGGCAGTACAGAGTTCACTTCATCTAATGCTGAGAAATCACCCCAGGAAGTTACTTCTCATTGTGAAGTCACTTGTGCTTATTTTTATTATTATTATTAATTATTTATTACTATCATTACTACTAGCAGTAGTCGTGATCATAGTAGTTTCAATGGTTGGATGAGGAAAGCAAGATTGAATTACCCTAATGATGTTAGAAGTGATTTTTCAAAGTCTCTGAAGGTATCATTAAAAGATAGATTATGATGGATCCTTCGCTCATCAGAGCTACAGCAATCCATTCGGTGAGCTAGCTTCTTCAAAGTGGCCAATAGATCCTACATCCAATAAATGATTTCTGTGTAGTTCACCATTAAAACAAAATCCATCTTTTTTTTTTTCCCCAGTGATGTGAATTTAATTTATTCTCATTTATTAAAGCTACTTTCTGGGACTTGAAAATGCTTTCTAAATGTTCATTCCACTTTCACATTCACAATCCATTTCATTCAACACGCCTTACTGCAGATTGAATTGCTAGCTAAATTCGAAAGAGATCAATAAACAGCAGCAAAACTACAGGAGGTCATTTAATTTTCTTTTCTTTCTTTTTTTTTTTTTTTTTTATTAACAGACCCAATAAATCTGAGCCTATTTTCTTCAAATACATCAGCTGGAAATAAAAAATTGCTTTGGGGCAATGTATGAGGTTAAATCTAAAAATAAAATTTTACTTTCATTGGCGGCTACATTAACATGACAAAGCTTCAACAGAGCTTGCTTAGTGCTGAATTGATGTCCCCCATTTACACAAATATCTTGTGTATAGGGGCAAGGACTAAGCGACTAGATTTGAAACAGAAGACAGTCACACTGAAAATGCAGTCAATAGGAAGAAGCTCTCTGTGTTTAAAGGTTTTCGGCCCTGTTAAAATTCTGATTTTTTTGGCAAAAATTTTACAGGATTGTTTCGTTGTTGAAAATTACCCGGGACCCCTAAAATTCACCAAGCCTGCTGAAGGCAGGAGGAGGGAAATTTTACCCCCCAGGACTGGTTTTACGTGAGTTCATCTAGATAGACATGGGGTGATTTTGCTTTGGCTGCAACCGGGAACACCATTTTCCCTTTGGTGAGCTGCAAGGGGCTGTGAGCAGTGATTAATTGGCTAATTAGAATTTCAAAGGGCAGTGATAACAGTGGTGTACGGAAGAAAGGGACCGGAGAAGTTCAAGTGCATCAAAGCACTTTGCAGTGTTCCTCTCTCCAAGTCAGCCTTTCCCTCCCCTTCCCCCTGCTACCCTACCCCCATCCCCTCTGCCCTCTGGCTCTAAACCCACCTCTCCTCTCATTCTCACTCACCCTCCTTACCTTTGGTTTTTCTTTCTTTATCTACTTTTTCAGGCTCTTTTTTTATAGCTTTCTTCACCACCCACAAAACCAAACTGAAAAATATGAGTCCTTTCCTTTATAAAGTTGTATTTTCCAGTGGAGCTTTTTTTTTCCTTACCCCCCAACCTTTAGTTGTTCTTATTTGTGTGGGGCACCTAGATTTTGTTTTACCTCCTCTGCATCCATGGGCCACAATATTAAATGGATTCTCAGGCTTCTGGGACCCTTAAGGAGCTTAGGAATAGTGAATTTGGTGGATAAATCAACAATTCGGGTATTTCCCCAGAAACTACTTCACCATTTTTCCTTCATGCCCAAGTTAAGAACCAAGAATCAGGCAAGTGAATCAAACTCTTCCTTAATTGGAGAATGTGCCAGCACCGAGCCCACCCTGTGGGATTTGTCTCACTTCGTTACTTAGAAAGGAAGGGCACTGGAAAGCAAAATGGGCCCCCATCCTCAGAAAGAGACACCAAGAGCATTCAAACTCAGTGCGCTTCAACTCGCTTTGGATGGCAGTGAGGCTGAGATCTGGAACCAAGTGGCACTAAACAAGCCTTTTTTTTTCAGTATCGTTGACCTACAACGTTACATTAGTTTCAAGTGCACAACATAGTGATTCCATAAGTTTAGCCATTGCGCTACGCTCACCCCAAGTGCAGCTCCCATCTGTCACCAGATGACGCTATTACGATTCCATTGACTATATTCCCTCTGCTGTACCTTTGATTCCCATGACTTATTCGTTCCATAACTGGAAGCCTGCATCACCCACACCTCTACACCTCTTCACCCATTTTGCCTTTCCTCTCTGGGGGCCATCAGTTTGTTCTCTGTGTTTATGGGTCCGTTTCTGCCTTTTGTGTGCTTATTCATTTGTGTTTTAGATTCCACATATAAGTGAAATCATGCGGTATTTGTCTTTGTCTGGCTTATGTCACTTAGCATAATACCCTATAGGTCCATCCACGTTGTTGCAAAAGGCAAGATCTCGTTCTTTTTTATGGCTGGGTAATATTCCTTTGCGTGTATATACCACTTCTTCTTTACCCATTCATCTATTGATGGACATCTAAGTTGCTTCCCTATCTTGGTTATTGTAAATAACGCTGCAATCAACAGAGGGATAAACACGTATCTTTTCAGATTCGTGCTTTTTTTTCTTTTCCTGTGGGTAAATGTGGTATTTCTGTTTTTTGAAGAACCTCCGTACAATTTTCCACAGTGGTGGCACCAATTTACATTCCCACCAAAGAGCGCACAAGGGTCCCTTTTTCTTCACATCCTTGCCAACCCTTGTTGTTTCTTACGTTTTTATTTTAGCCACTCTTACAGGTGTGAGGTTTGATTTACCCTGATGATTAGTGATGTTGAGCATCTTTTCTTGTGTCCGTTGGCTATCTGTATATCTTGTTTGGAAAAATATCTCTTCAGTTCCTCTGCCCACTTTTTCATTGGATTATTTGGGTTTGTTTTTTTTTTGGCGTTGAGTTGTATAAACTCTTTATGTATTTTGGGCATTAACCCTCTATCACATGTGTAATTTGTAAATCTCTTCTCCTATTCAGTAGGCTGCCGTATTTGTTTTATTGGTTTCCTTTGCTATGCAAAAGCTGACTTCTTGAAAGATTCACAACTGGTTTATCAAGTTAAAACCCATACCATTATAATTATGACTACCTACATGGTAATACATTTTCCCCCACATAGGAAAGGAAGCAAAAAGAATATAAAATCGGGGAGGGAGGCAAACCGTAAGAGACTCTTAAATACAGAGAACAAACTGAGGATTGCTGGAGGGGTTGTGGGTGGGGGGATGGGCTCAGTGGGCAAGGGGCATTAAGGAGGACACTTGTTGGGATGAGCACTGGATGTTGTATTTAAGCGATGAATCACTAGATTCCGTTCCTGAAATCATTATTTCACTATATGTTAACTAACTGGGATTTAAATCAAAGAAATAGTAAAAAATAAATAAATAAATAAAAATAAATTAGTTAATTGAATGTAATTAAAAATAAATAAATAAAAGCAAAGACCAAGAGAACCAGGCAGACTGAATTTGAATGCCAGTTTTGCTACTGACTAAATGGGGGCATAACAGTGATCCCCTTGGGACTGTTATTAGGACTACACAAATTAATATTTATAAAGCTCTTAGAATAGTGCTTTCAATGTCAAAGTGCTGTGTTAATAAAAATTTCGCATTTCTGATTATGCTGGAGAAGGGCCTCTCTTTGTCTGAAAAGATGCAGTTCTGTTCGTTGTTGCTCATAAGCAAAAACTGAGTTCAAACAAAGGGGCTTCAGCTGACAAGGGGCAGAAGTGACCATATAATGGAGACCATAAGAATCCATCAATTATTGGTCTTTAAACTATTTTGCTTCCCTGCCTCCTAAAAAAATGTTTGCTCATGTAACTCACACCGTTTAAATTTGATATCTGAAATTGTATTATAACTTTAAGTAAATTTATTTTTGTTATTAGGAGGTAGAAAACATGAAATGAGATAAGATGAGAATTGACTGTAATTGTAAAAAACATCTCATGATTTGATTTGAAAAAATAGACTTTACCTGCCTTATTAAATCAAGCATTACAAATCTGAAAAAAAATTACATAAAATGTTGATGTGTGGATTTATCAAATATACCACCAAAATTTTTGGTAGACCCACAAAAACATTCCAGTTGCATTTGAAAAGATCGGCTTCAATAACCTATGCTGCTTTGGCTGTTTTAAACTGAGAGCATCCATCCCTACGTGACCTAAAATATTACTTTACCGGCACTAAGACTTCACAAAATTGTGTATAAGACAGGGAAAGTTAATAAGCCTTATGTGTTTAAGTTGCCTTAAAAAATCAGTAAAAGAGCCTTCTTCAAACCATTGTTTCTCTCTATTTCTTTGTTTAGCTCTCCACAAAATGTTTACAGGCCTGGGCAATATACCGTAGTAAGATTTGGGACAAGTGATGGATACGTTTTTATTCTTTCTAAACTCATAGGAACAGTTTTTACTAAAATCTTTTCTAAACACATAGGAACCAAGCCCTCTCAAGTAAATCATCTTCAGAAAAAAAATATATCTGGAAGTTGAGGATACAGAAACTGATTCCTTTCAAAAAGTTGGGTTCGTGTAGGGGCGCCTGGGTGGTTCAGTCTGTTAAGCGTCCAACTCTTGATTTCAGCTCAGGTCAGATCTCACAGTTTAGTGGGTTCGAGCCTGTAGTGGGCTCTGCGCACCGACCTTGTGGAGCCTGCTTGGGATTCTCCCTCTCTCTCTGCCCCTCCCTGACTCGCGTTTTCTCTGACTCTCTCACAATAAATAAGTAAATAAACTTGAAAAGGTTGAGCATGGGTAGGAGATTGACCAGCTTCTCTCTTCCTCTGGGGAGTTGGAGGGAAGGAGGGATGCTCTTTATTCCCCAAGGACTACTGAGGGTTGGTGGTTAGGGGAAGCAAGCAGGAAGAAATATCAAGGTTACATGCTACATGTTAGTATGATAGAAGAACAAACCAGAAGATGAGCAGAGCAAGAGGTGCTGTTGGTTCTGGGTGGAGACAAGACCTATGATTGTTTTGAGCATGAACAGGTTATTTTCAGTGCAATTTCATCTACCCACCCCATGCCTCACTCACCACTTAAAATTTGTTCCGAGTCTCAATACACCAAGATGACTGGTAGAGTTACACTGACAGAAGTGACTTTATGAAGGCTATATATTTAGATTTTTCACAAATACAGTTTCTTACCATTTGTCCTTTAGATATAAAGGTTGAATTGCTAAATAACAACCCAATGAGGTGGTTACTGCCTTTCCGGTCTTTCTCAAATAAAGAAATAAAGAAATAAATAACAGATCTTTATAAATATTCAGAAGCTTTGGCTATATCAAAGTGACCAGTAGAACACTGCAAATGAGAAGCAGAAAATATTTGCAAGACAATTGGCATTTCATTTTTAGAGAAAGCTATTTTCTGGCAGTAATAGTTTAGCATTTTTGCTTTCATTTTATTTAAAAGTAGACCCAATGGAGAAACTGTAGTTGAGAAGAAAAGGCAGTATGAAAAGGAACCCTGTCCCCCCCACCCCCCTCTTAATGTATGCTTGTGGGAGAGCTCTCTGGGAGAACAAACAGGCAATTGATAGCAATGACTGTTCTCTGTTTGTTCCCGTGATAAAAGGAGACTGGGCTCAACATCAGATTTTTATTTTGTATTAAGGAACTTAAAGGAAAATTGGCTTATTTGATGTCTTATTAGGTCTTAAGCAGTTAACAGGTTTATAAGCATCTATTTTATTGTAGTGTAACCAGGAGATAGTGAATTGATTTCTTTAATTGTAGTAAATTCAGATATTTATTCTCAACCCTGAAATTTTCTAATTCTACAGTTGCTTTTGCCTGAGGTAAAAATAAATGTGACAATCACAAATGGAGTGAGGAGGTAATTTATGCCTACATATACATTTAATCAATCAGTCAGAATGCTCATTACATATGTGCATTTATATCTACTTTTATCTGTTAAAATGCTTTAGGCTGCTGGTAACAGAAAAAACATATCTCACATTGCAAGAAGATGCAAAATGGTGGTGCCTCCAGGGCTGGATGCTTCCATGGCTCCACTGTGTCTTCAAAAGTATAGCTTCTTTCTTTCATTCTTTCTTTCTTTCTTTCTTTCTTTCTTTCTTTCTTTTTCTTTCTTTCTTTTTCTCTTTCTCTTTCTTTTTCTTTTTTCCTTTTTCTTTCTCTTTCTTTTTCTTTCTTTCTCTTTCTTTCTTTCTTCTTTCATGCCTTCTTGGGCATGTTGGCTGTATACCCACACTGGCTTTTTTACGGTTGCAAAATGATTGTCACAGGTACAGGTGTTTCATCCAGGACAAAACCTGATGTCCAGTGGTAGAGAAGACTATCTCTTCTTCCCATGTCTTTGTTTTTTTTTAAGAGCCAGGAAACCTTCCTCAGAAGTCTTGTGTCAGACCTCAAGTCTCATTAGCAAGGATTGGGTCATATGCCTCTGCCTGAAACAGTCACAACCAAAGAGGGTAAGACTACTCTGATGGGTTTAAGAGAGTTCAGATTAACTTCTAAATTCCTGGGAGGAATGTAAACCCAGCAAAATTTTGGATTAGTGGGCAGGGAAGTTTGGAGTGGGGGTGGTCTGAGGTGGCAGCTTGCTGTTGAGGAAGAAATAGTACTGAACATATATTGCCAAATGTATAAATCAATTGAAGTCTGAATTATTAGTTTGGAAATGTTCATTGTAGTCCTAGGCATCCTAGCGTTTAAAGTGAAAAAACTAAGGGCACCTGGGTGGCTCGGTCACTTGAGCGTCCGATTGCAGTTCAGGTCATGATCTCACGGTTCGCGAGTTCAAGCCCCACGTCAGGCTCTGCACTGACAGCTCAGAGCCTAGAGCCTGCTTCCAATTCTGTGTCTCCCTCTATCTCTGCCCCTCCCCCACTCACATTCAGTCTCTCTGTCTCTCTCTCTCTCTCTCTCTCTCTCTCTCTCAAAAATGAATAAACATTTTTCGAAATCTTTAAAATGAAAAACCTATAATCCAGACACTATTTTGTTTTATTTTCTTAATAACTGTCAGGAAAATTTTATGGACAAAGTTGTTTTGGGTCTCTTATTTCCATTCCAATGTGAGTTCCTTGAGCGTGGAGATTGTATTCGTCTTGTTCACGGATATATCTCCGACATCGAGAGCAGTGTAATCAGCACATGGTAGGCACTCGGGAAATATTTGTTGAACAAAATGATGAATGTTACCAGGAAGATACTGTAATCCCTATCCAGTCACAGTGTTGGAAATCACGGTTTAGAAGTTATAGGTTTTAATACTGCGAATCAAAAATGTAAAGCCCTCCATCCTTTTTCGTACGTGTGGCTCAGTTCCACCCGCCGAAATGGGAGAATAGCATGAGAGTTATTGTCCACCTTTCCATTGATGTGCTTCTGTGACAATGGTGCATAGAGAAGAGGTTTTGTTGGGCTACACTCCAGCAGAATCTAGGGATGGAAGAACACAACCAGAGCAACACACCTCTAAGCACTAGAGCAACATAAAAAGGCAGAGCAGTTACCCAAGCATTGGACCAAGACTGGCAGAAATAAAACAGAAGAAGGACAAGTGCAAGAAACATCACATTCCAAGCTAGTACGGACTGGTTTGAAAACTATAAGATGATTCACTCTCTAAACGTACAAATCTTGATGCACCTGCAAATCATGTCATGAATCATTGAAGATTGGGGAAAGGTACCTACTCTAGCAGAGTTTTTGATATGTACTATATCAATTTCCTTTAGAATTATAAACATAAATCTAGGGGTGCCTGGGTGGCTCAGTGGATTGCGCATCAACTTTTGATTTTGGCTCAGGTCATGATCTCACCGTTCATGAGTTTGAGCCCCATATTGGGCTCTGTGCTGACAGCATGGAGCTTGCTTGAGATTCTCTTCCCTCTCTCTCTTCCCCTTCCCCGCTTGCTCACTCTCCCTCTTCCAAAATAAATAAATAAGCTTAAAAAAAGAATTATATGTGCAATTCTAAATATATATAACCCCTGAATGTGTGAGATTTAATAGTATTTTAATAGCATTGGATATTCCTTTTGTTATTTATAAAGCTTATTAAGCATTCTTAAATTCTAAGAGGTAAAGTATCAAAGAAATCACACAATTCCTCCTTTTAAGTCTCTTATGGTCTACAACAGATGCTGAGACACATACATGAACAATTGTAATTCAAGGTAGTATCAGATTATTGCAAGAGTAGTACAAATAAATAGATAGATGGAGAGGGAGATTCTAGCTGAGGTGATCAGTCAGTGGTCCATGAAAGAACTGGCATTAAATCTGAGCTTGTCAGATGGATTATGAGTGGCAGGTAGAAGGACACTGCCAAAGACATTCTAGCCCCTGGACGAACTCAGAGTATAGGTAAGTAGAGCCATTAACCAAGTCAGTCTTTAAGTGAGTGTTTGTTGTTCCACCAGTCTTTGATTTGGGCTCTCTCCTATTCAATGTTATTATCAACATCTTGGAGAAAGACCTCTAAGTCTTTAATAATAAACTTATAAGTCTTTAATAATCAGTGTGCTTTTTCAGATTTATCTGTGATACAAAGCAGATAAAAATAGAGACTAGATGATAGAGAAAAAAATCTAAGAAAATCTATTTATTTATTTATGTATTTGTTTGTTTGTTTACATCCAAATTAGCATGTAATGCAATAATGATTTCAGGAGTCGATTCCTTAATGTTCCTTACCCATCTAGCCCATCCTCCCTCCCACAACCCCTCCAGCACCCCCCTGTTTGTTACCTATATTGAAGAGTCTCATGTCTTGTCCCCCTCCCTGTTTTTATATTATTTTTGCTTCCCTTCCCTTATGTTCATCTGTTTCGTATCTTAAATTCCTCATATGAGTGAAGCCATATGATACATGTCTTTCTCTGACTAATTTTGCTTAGCATAATACCCTCTAGTTCCATCCATGTAGTTGCAAATGGCAAGATTTCATTCTTTTTGATTGCCAAGTAAATAGTCCATTGCATATATATACCACATCTTCTTTATCCATTCATCCATCAATGGACATTTGGGCTCTTTCCATATTTTGGCTACTGTCGATAGTGCTGCTATAAACATTGGGGTGCATGTGCCTCTTCAAAACAGCACACCTGTATCCCTCGGATAGATTCCTAGTAGTGCAATTGCTGGATCATAGGGTAGTTCAATTTTTAATTTTTTGAGGAACCTCCATACTGTTTTCCAGAGTGGCTGCACCAGCTTGCATTCCCACCAACAGTGCAAAAGATATCCTCTTTCTCCGCATCCTTGCCAACATCTGTTGTTGCCTGAGTTGTTAATATTAGCCGTTCTGACAGGTGTGAGGTGGTATCTCATTGTGGTTTTGATTTGTATTTCTCTGATGATGAGTGATGTTGAGCATTTTTTCATGTGTCTGTTGGCCATCTGGATGTCTTCTTTGGAGAAGTGTCGATTCGTATCTTTTGCCCATTTCTTCACTGGATTATTTGTTTTTTGGGTGTTGAGTTTGATAAGTTCTTTATAGATTTTGGATACTATTCCTTTATCTGATATGTCATTTGCAAATATCTCCTCCCATTCCGTCGGTTGCCTTTTAGCTTTGTTGATTGTTTCCTTCACTGTGCAGAAGCTTTTTATTTTCGTGAGGTCCCAATAGTTCATTTTTGCTTTTGTTTCCCTTGCCTCCAGAGACGTGTTGAGTAAGAAGTTGCTGTGGCCAAGATCAAAGAGGTTTTTGCCTGCTTTCTCCTCGAGGATTTTGATGGTTTCCTGTCTTACATTGAGGTCTTTCATCCATTTTGAGTTTATTTTTGTGTCTGGTGTAAGAAAGTAGTCCAGGTTCATTCTCCTGCATGTCACTGTCCAGTTTTCCCAGCACCACTTGCTGAAGAGACCATCTTTATTCCATTGGATATTCTTTCCTGCTTTGTCAAAGATGAGTTGGCCATACGTTTGTGGGTCCATTTCTGAGTTCTCTATTCTGTTCCATTGATCTGAGTGTCTGCTTTTGTGCCAGTACCATACTGTCCTAATGATTATAGCTTTGTAATACAGTTTGAAGTCTGGGATTGTGATGCCTTCATCTTTGGTTTTGTTTTTCAAGATTGCTTTGGCTATTCAGGGTCTTTTCTGGCTCCATACAAATTTTAGGATTGTTTGTTCTAGCTCTGTGAAGAATGCTGGTGTTATTTTAATAGGGATTGCAGATCTAAGAAAATCTTAACTGGCTAGAATGACCGATGGTATCTGAGATCAAATCTAACAAATAAATGTAAAGCTCTTAACTTTGATTTCAAAAAAAAAGAAATTATTGCCAAAGCACAAGATGGAATTGCTCTGGCTTAACAACAATCGACATAAGAGACTTGAAGAGGATTAGTTGACTATATGTAAAATGTCTACCCTAAAGCTAATGCAAGATACATTAATTTAGCCCAAAATTTATATACTCAACAAAACATTTTTAGGTACTCTGGACAACGCACTAGCAAGAAAATTAAGGTGTAAAAATTAGTAAAAATAATCCATTTTAGGGGCACCTGAGTGGCTCAGTCGGTTGAGCGTCCGACCTCAGCTCAGGTCATGATCTCATGGTCAAGTTTGAGTCCCTGTCGGACTCTCTGCTGTCAGCGTGGAGCCTGCTTTGGATTCTCTGTCTCCCTCCCTCTGCCCCTCCCCTATTTATTCATTCATTCATTCTCTCTCTCTCTCTCTCTCTCTCTCAAAAATAAATAAACATTTATAAATAAATAAATAAATAAACAAACAAATAATAAACAAACCCTGTCCTTAGACACATACAGTTTATGATAGAGATGAACAGCACAAATTACACTGTAGTGCTGTTAAATGTAAAAATGTAAAATAAAGCATAGACCTCAAAAATCACAAATAACCTCAGTGAGCAAACACTGGTCAGATTTTTGTGTTAAACTTGCACCAGACATTTTTTTAATAGCTTTATTAAGATATAAGTAATATACCATATAGTTTGCCCATTTAAAGTGTATACTTCCATGTTTTCTGATATGTTCACAAAGCCGTGCAACCAGCACCACAACCTAATTTTATTTATTTTTTTAATGTTTCATTTATTTTTGAGACAGAGAAAGATAGAGCACGAGTTGGGGTGGGGCAGAGAGAGAGAGAGGCAGACACAGAATCCGAAGCAGGCTCCAGGCTCTGAGATGTCAGCACAGAGCCTGACGTGGGGTTTGAACCCATGAACCGTGAGATCATGACCTGAGCCAAAGTTGGACGCTTAACCAACTGAGCCACCCAGGTGCCCCTCCACAACCTCATTTTAATTTTAGAACATGTGCATCACCCCTAAAAGAGACCCTGTAAGCATTCGCAGTCATTGTCTCTTCCCTCCAACCACCAACACCATCCCCACAGCCCTAAGCAACTTTTCATTTACATTCCATCTTTATAGATTTTCTTGGTCTAGACATTTCATATCAATGTAACCATACAATATGGGCTTTTTTGTGACTAGATTCTTTCACTTATCCCAATGCTTGGAGAGTCATCCATTTTGTGCCATGTATCAGTATTTCATTTTATTATTATTATTGAGTAATATCCCATGGTATAGATATCTCACACCTAATTTATCCATTCATCAGTTGATGGACATTTGCGTTATTTTTGCCTTTTAGCTGTTATGAATAATGGTCCATGTTCAGGTTTTTGTGCTAACCTCTGTTTCTTTTCTTTTGGGTCTATACCTTCAGATGGAACTGTTATGTCACATGATAACTCCATGTTTAACATTTTAAGGAACTGTCAAACAGTTTTCCAAAGTTTCTGTGCCATTTTACATTCCTACCAGCAACGTATCAAGTTTTCTCCACATGCTTTTCAATACTAGTTATTGTGAGTGTAAGTGGTACCTCATGTGGTTTTGATTTGCATTTCCCTAATGACTAATGATGTTGTGCATCTTTTCATGTGCTTATCGTCCATTTGTATTTATTTCTTAAAATAATGTCTACCTGGGTCTTTTGCCCATTTTTAATTGTGTTATTCATCTTTTTATTATTGGGTTTTACGAGTTTTGTTTATATTCAAGGTACAAGTCTCATATCAGATATACGATTTGCAAATATTTTCTTCCATTCTGTGGGTTATGTTTTCACTTTCTTGTCGATACAGTTTACAGCACAAAAGCTTTTAATTTCATAAAGTCCAGTTGTTGTTGTTTTTTGTGCTTTGGTGTCCTGTCTAAGAAACTATTGTCTGATCCAAGACCATAAAGATTTACCTTTATGTTTTCTTCTAGGAGTTTGATAGTTTTAACTCTTAGATTCACGTGTATGATCCATATTGAGTTGACTTTTCTGTATGGTGTGAGGAAGGGGTCCAACATCTGTTACATGTGGATATCCACTTATCTGAATGTCATTTGTTGGAATGATAATTCTCTCCTCATTTAATTATTTTGACACCCTTGTCGAAAGTCAATTGACAATGCATGTTAGGACTTATTTCTGGACTCTCAATTCTAGTCCATGGATCTATTTATCTATCCTTAAGCCAGTACCGCACGTCTGGACTATTGTACCTTTGTACTAAGTTTGAAATGGAGAAATGTGACTCCTCCAACTTTGTTCTTTTTCAAGATTGCTTTGCCCATTCTTCACCTATTTCCTTTCCATGATCAGCTTAGGACAACATATTTTAAGAAAGATATTGATAAAGAGGAGCAAACCAGAGAATGTTAAGAGAAAATTTTCAATAATGTGTGGTGTTTAATCTGCAAGATGAAAGGTAAAAGTGGAGCATGAGAGATGATTTTATAAGGTTGTTGTAATGGAAAAATGATTCCAGCAAATTCTTTGTAACTCCAGATGGTGAAAATTACTGAAAGGGGAACCTAGTTCAATATAAAGATGAACTTCATAACCACAAAACTTAATCGTAAGTAAATCATATTTTCTCATAATCTGATCTACCCATCCCTAAAAAATCAAGCCAGAGCCAGAGGACCTATCCATCAGTAATGTCAGGGAAGAAATTCCAGCATTGGATGGAAGATAATATGACTCTATGATATACAGGTATGAAGAACAGTGAGAATCTAGGCATTGTCACTGGACACTATCTCAATTGATCCCCCCAATCCATATGAGATGAGTACTATCTCTTTTGTTAGATGAGGAAAGAGGCTTAGATAGGTTTAGTAACTTGCCCAATGCCACACAGTTAAAAAGTGGCTGAGTATACCCTCAAACCCCGTTCCGTTTGACACCAAAGTCCATGCTCTTAACCTGTATGATCTGGACACAAGTTGTGGTGACAGATATAAGAAGAAAAATGAATGTGACAGATCATGGAAAGGAGAACGAGAGCTGTTTAATTCATCAAGTGTGGTCATTGAAGAATAGTATGTTGTCAAGGACGAGTTTGAGGTTTCAAGCTTTAATAACTGGGAAGAGATATGCTCCCGTATTCTAATAGAAATTTTCAAGTCCACAGGAGAAGCATATGCTAGTGGATGTAAATAGCAAGCTCACCCATTCAACAACAGATAAGTGTCCGTGTTCAGTGGGCTCAAGCCTCCTGGCTCAAGAGACTATGGTTTGACCAGTCTTCTAGGTGAATCAAAGATAGCTGACTCTGAGGCTTTGACCCTGGATTTCAAGAGAACAAAAGTGAAATTAACAGAAAGGGAACCTGAGAAGAGACACTAGTTTGGGATTCTTCTCTTGGTGTGTCAGATATGTTAAACATGAGCATATACAAAAAGTATTTTTAGAAAAGTGTAAAATAGAACGTCCAACTACGTGGAAGACGATTAAAATGTGGGATTGAGCCTTGGGCCGCTAGACAAGATTGGCCTGCAAGAGACGGCTGATGAAAAGAAAACAACAAATCTCTGAGCCAAAGAATATAGGGAAGGAAAATCAGAGGACTTGGCACTCAGCTTCGTGTCCTTCAGCCCTACTGTGCGACCCAGAAGGGGCAGCTTGTATACCTAAAATTTCTTCAAGTCAGTGCCCCTTGGCGAGCTAGCATTTGGTTAATGTCTCCTGATGCAGGACTCTGCACCTGGCACCAAGCTAAGAGTTTTCATGGAGAGGCTATTATTTGGTATTTATAATAAAGATCTGATGTAGATGGCATTCTCTTCAGATGAGGAAACTGAAACTTTAGGAGGTTAAATAACTAGCCACAAGTGGGAGCAGAGCAAGGATTGAAACCGAGTCCTTTGGGCACCAAGACCATGCTGCCTTGGGTGCTTGAAGGCGCCTCACTGCACCCAGGCTGCCGGTTCTTTCTGAGCCTGCAGAGAAGGAGATCAAGCTTTCAGACAGGCTGGAGCCCTCATGTGCCCGACCCCCACCTTTGTCCCTTCCTTCTCTCCTTCCTTTTATTCTTCCAACCATCCAGGTATCCATCTATATTCTTTTAAAAATATGTCATCATGGATGTACTAGGTACCAGTTACTGGTGATACAGGAAGGGACAAGATTCAATTCTTACCTTCATGGTGCTTACAGAGAAGAGGGAGATAGAGAAACTAAGCAACTAATTATACATTGATATAAATTAGCTAAATGCCCCTCCACTTACCTGATTCACACAGAAAGAGGCAAAAGCTCCCTTAATAACATTTGCTATAAAATGAACGCCACTTGGGTTCATTAAAGAGTCCTAAATTTAGTTTTAAAGCAAGGCCAGATTCCGTAAGAATTACTTATTTCTTTGCATTGCAGTCCTTTTAAAATATCGTAACCAAAAAACTAACAAACTTAGCAAATCTGTTTTTGATGGGTTCAAGTAGTTTGTAAGCTTGACTTTCTGTGTCTGTGTGTCTGTGTGTGTGCCTGTGTGTTTACACTGAGTATCCATATTTGCCTACTACCAGTGACATTTCCGCAAGGCAGCTAGGGTTTGGCATGATCCTTCATGTCACTCTGAACATGGCTAGTCTTGGCTGAGTTGACCTGGGGTGAGAAGGTGAGGACAAGAAGAAGGTAGAGGTGGAGTTGGAGCAAAGGCCAAGTAAGAAAACCTTGCAGGACCTGAGAATCCCGTTTCTCAAGTGGTTTCAGAATATCTGAATGAGGCTCTGAAATTCACCCTTAATGGGTCCGTGGGTTATTTGGGGCCCAATGGAATTCGTTTTGGAGAAAGTGTTCAGCGGCTCCTGACAATACGTCGGTCCTCCGTGTTCCTCACTCGGCACCTCCACTGTGTAATTTAGACGCAGGCTTCTAACAAAAAGACGGGACCACACCTCAGGGCCACTTGTGTCATCACAGCACGCGTCCATTTTAATCACATAACTAAACTCCATTCCACAAAGAACGAAAAATTTAAAAGGCAGTTGGTAGGCGGGAGGGGGACGAGGGGGAAGCGGGGGTTGCAGGCAAATTAACAGACTCTGATTGCTGACCTTATGTAATCATATGCTTCATCTGGTCAAATGTAATCAACTCATTGAAAGAAAAGACAAACTCAGAAAAATAAAATGTCTCTAATCAAAAAGGTATTTTCTGTTAGTATAACCCCTTATTGTCCCTTTTGACCTACTCAGATATGGAGGAATAACTCATTTCAGCGTGAATATTTTTTTACAGAACATGCTAAACTGATTAGAAACTGGATAATTTTTAAAATATGTATTTGTGCTTGGTTTTATAACTCTAAGTTATATACTAACTCAACACTTTCCAGCTGTAATAACATGTCCAGGAGCTCTATAGTTGACTCTTATATATGATGATGAGTCAAACCCACAGCTCCTTATTTCAGCCCACTGATCCAAAACAACCAGTACAAGCATGTTTCTAGCAATTAAAATAAGTAGTAATAATAGATGCAAATAGTAAGAGAAAACTCATGAGCCAAGGCTCTGACTCTCAGAAGATCCCCTGCTCATTCCAAAATGGCCTTGAATTCTCCTCCTTGGCTAGTTACATGACGTTTCTAAATTTTCTATTTTTAAGCTTACAAGGTGGCTAACATCAAGATTTGAAATGTCTGTCATAATTAATGAAAATGTAAAAGATGCTTACAGGGACACAGTAAGCTTATTCCCTTCTTTTTATATTTTAAAATTACTTCTTTCTATACAAGGACTCTGAAGGACTTGGTTCGCTCATTATGGATGTCAGGATTCAGGAAATAATAACCCAATGTAGGAACTGTCAGCAACTTCACAGCACCTTGAACTTTTCATTGAGATTGTAAGGGTGTGGGAGGAAAATGGCAGTATGGGGGGAGGGGGGATTATCCCAAGAGGTCTCAGAGGTCATGGGACAGGAAGGCACGCCGATAAAATGCTGGAATCGTACCACTGATTAAATTGGTTTAAAACACACAAAAAAAGCAAGAGGCAAGAGACAGAGTCAGTCTGTGAGGATGAGGTGTAGGCAGAAGACATGCACCCCCTACCTGAATCCTGGATTATGAACGTCTGTGTGTTCTATTCTCTGCACTGTTGGGGTGGTTTGGGGCCAGAGCTGAGGTTTGAGCAAGGGAGGCTGTAGACAGGACCTCTGGGCCAATGACCCATGCACGCTCTATCATAGATGTGCAGAGACAAGGACCCTGGCCAGTATCTGTAGCTTGCCAATTACCTTGCTGAACAGCCATAGATTTTATCTGCATTTTTTGAGCACAGCTCATGTGGGGCCAAAATGGGACCACATGGAAGGTCACCAATGGGTGGCTAATAAGACGGGGGTGACATAGCTCTCAGTCCAGAGGCAGCATGATCGAGATTTATGATTTGATGCTCGCATCCATTTCCATCCATAGGTAACATTCTTGTTTGTTTCATCATATAGTTCACTTTGCTATTTATACGTTTTAGCACATTCTAAATTACTTTCTATCTGTACTTAACACATGCTGTGAATTTTGGCTGTAGCATATAAGGAACTAGCTTACTTATTATCTATGCGTAAGGAGTTCATCATTCCACTTGTTTTCTTGTCCTCTGGAAAGGAACTGAATGTTCCAAACGATATCGCAAACTCCCATTATAACTGGCGTTGATTCTTATGGCAACTTTCATTCCCAAGTTCAGCAGGTTGCTGGAGAATTGAAAGACCACCATGCAAAGACATTTCACTTTTATTTCATGGAACTCACTTATTAACTATCAAACCCAAGTGACCTAGGCACACCCCAACATTTTTAGAATATGTGGTAACAGTAGTCGTGAGCAATGGAGCTGTCTAAAATTTGTGTTGTCAACTCGCCTGCCTACATAGTTACTCAAAAGAACCTGAAAATACTCAAAAAAGCCTGAAAATACGTGGCCCTCCATTTTCTCCCTGACTCCCCCTACTCCTGGCCTCCTTGTTCTTCCCAGAATTCTCCTTCCTCATGACAGATCTGCATGTTTCCCACTGCATATTGTTCATGACACAGTCCCTGCAGACACCATTGACATAAGATAAGGATACCATGGGAATAACACATCCTAAAAATGGGCATCATGGTGGCCCTAGCTGAGAGCCTCTACTTGCTTTCCCTGGGCCTGAAAAGCTCTTCCCTACATGACCTTAGAGATTGCTACTTTTTCTTTTAAGTTTTTGCTAAAATGTTGTCCTTTCACTGAGCTTTCTGTTATCACTTTACTTAAATTACACCCATCTCTTCCCACCTCAACACTTCCTATCCTCTTTTTCTCTTTTTTTTTTAAAGTTTCTTTATTTTGAGAGAGAAAGAGAAGCAGAGAGAGAGAGGGAGAGAGAGAATCCCAAGCAGGCTCCATGCTCTTGGCATGGAGCCCAACACAGGGCTTGATCCCACGAATCATGAGATCATGACCTGAGCCGAAATCAAGAGTGGGACACCTAACTGACTGAGCCATCCAGGTGCCCCTCTTTTTTCTTTTTTTTAAAGATTTTATTTTTAAGCAACCTCTACACCAAACATGGGGCTCCAACCCACAACCCCAAGATCAAGAGTCACAATCTACTAATTGTGCCAGCCAGGCACCCTTCCTGCTTTTCTAGTTTGACTCCACAGCACTTTATTGCCTTCTAAAATACCATTTAAAATTTTCCACTGCTTTTGGCCATTATGTCTTACCCATTCCTATCCCAATTATACACACACACACACACACACACACACAATTATAAATTCAATGAGAGAAGGGATTTTTATGAGTTTTGCTCACTGATCCATTTCCAGGACTAGAGAAGTACCTGGCATATGGTGGGTTCTCAATCCACATTTGCTTAATACATCTATTCCCGGCCCCCATTATCACAACCATATACATTTCTCTCCTACGAACTTCTACTGACTACCAGGTTAGTAAGGCAAAAAATCAATGAGTCATCTCAAAAATACCTCCAAAACATTACTTTGGAAAACATTGTCACTCTATGACCAAATTTGCAGGCAGATTACAGGGAGCTGGGCAGGGTTAAGGTCAAGTGAAAGCAGAGATACAAATTGTATAACCTTGCAAAGTCCCAAGTATTCACTTGTCTCTGAGTTTGCCATACCAGATGGTTGGCTCAGACAAGGATGTTAGAATTACTTTATGCTCTGTCACTGGATTCTACTTTGAGGGGCTTCACAGCTTATTTGAGGCAAGACTTTTTGTTCACTGATTCCAAGCATATTTGTTTGAATGAGAAAGTTATTTCCTTGGTCTAAGGGGAGGTTCTTGCTCTGTAGAAACTTGTAATGGCTAAATGGTTTGGGGTTGTTGGCATTTCCTAAAGGCAATGATAACATCATGTGGTTCTTCTGATAGAAAGATACTACTGACCCTATCTCACCATGACAAGGCCTTGGGATGTTTCACTAGAGAAGTGCTGACTCAACACTGACACTCCCACAGGCTCCCAGGCCCATGCTTTCCACAACCTAGGATATGGATTTGAAGCAGTCCGACCGGTTGAACCACTGTGGAAGGGAAGCTTGCTTACCTCTTTTAACCTTCTTCCTATCCAAAATCTGGACTCCCTTTCATTGTCAGAGCTCAAAAGCAGGTATCAGACATTTTGAGTGCTATCCTGGGTCCTGCTCTGACTTGCTAATCAATCTCAAGCAAGTCTTTCTACTGCCAGCCTTGTCCTTTCTCTTTTCCGTCTTTCATCTGTCAACCTGAGAACTTGCTAATCAGTCTCTCAAGGAGGACACAGAAATCAGCTGAAAAATGGTTAACATGAACAACTTGGGGGAATGTGGTCATTCTGCAATACTGCTTCTTTTTTCTTTTTCCAACTTTATTCACTCTTCTGCCTCCCTCCTAAAAAGGAATTGCCAAGACATCCAGAGAACCTCACCCCTGCCTTGACCTCACATGGCTCCTCATGCGTGCACCACATGGGAGACAATGGATGTCAGGCCATAGCCAGCCCTCCCGCTGCCTTTCTGGAATCTGCATCGGTTCAATCTCCCATGACATTGACATGTTACGGTAGGAGAGTCGGCTGGTACCATGTGTCATTCTTTCCCATAGAAAACTACAGAGTTAAATCAGAGAAATATCACTCAAAGGTCCTAAACTAAGTAATTCCCGGGTCTGGTTTGAGCAGTAGTTTTGTTGACTTGTTTTCTTTTTCTACCTCGAACCAGCGTCTCACTAAAGAAAAGAAACACTTGGGGGCGCCTGGGTGGCGCAGTCGGTTGAGCGTCCGACTTCAGCCAGGTCACGATCTCGAGGTCCGTGAGTTCGAGCCCCGCGTCAGGCTCTGGGCTGAGTTCGAGCCCCGCGTCAGGCTCTGGGCTGATGGCTCGGAGCCTGGAGCCTGTTTCCGATTCTGTGTCTCCCTCTCTCTCTGCCCCTCCCCCGTTCATGCTCTGTCTCTCTCTGTCCCAAAAATAAATAAAAAACGTTGAAAAAAAAAATTAAAAAAAAAAAAAAAGAAAAGAAACACTTGTATGTTCATAGGCTGGGACAGAACATTCTCCTCACAGCGTCGATCAACACTTGGCCCGAGGCCACCCTGTAGTTCTACTTGTCTCCGTGTTAAATGCAGGGTAAATTCAAATCTTCGTTGTTTTCATGGAATAATCACTAATGAATATCATCATGTTCCGATGTAATTTGTTTCATTTGCAAGTTGGCAGGAACGAAGAAGGCAGCTTTCTTCAGAGATGATTAGGCCGTGGTTATTAGGGTGAGGTCATTGGTTTACAATTAAGTCATGTTTTTCCCTACGGTTATACTAATACTGATGGAACCCAGAATCTTATAGCTTGCTCTTTGGCAAAAGAAAGAGATCACATTTTCAGAGTTCGGGCTGCCTTCTCTGTGTCGCGGAATAGTTTCCCACACCCCGGGCTGCTGGTAGGTAACGGCCCCTCATACCACAGGCATTACTCGGTGTCAGGCCTCTGTGGGCCCAGGCAGCTCGCAGCACTCTCCAACTTGGAGCAGAAGCCGTTACCACACGACCGAGAGGGAGATATTTTAAATTTAAATCCCAAATTGGATTTACAGTCACCCGATCTACCCTGTGCTAATAAGGGGAAGAGATAGTCTTCAAAGGAAGAGTAAAAGCTGAGCCAAGGGTTCTGTGCTCTCCACGAAAGAAAAATCTCTTCCCACAAGGGTCAGGAAAAGTTATCAGCTTCAGACCTCTAGGCTTGGGGGCTTCATTTCCCATATCATTATTTTTGCCTGCACAGTCACCATTTTTTAAAAGCTATGTTTTTATCTCTCTTTTCCTCTGTTACAAGCAAAACATTTCATGGTCTCCACAGACCTCTGTTTGGCAAGCTCTAAAAAATCTGTAAAATATTTAACGCCCATCAAAATATCCACTGGAACTAAAACCAGTGGATTCTAGGTAACAATTGAAATTCTGTGGCTCCATTAGAGAATTCTCCTCTCTGTTCTTGGGGTGAAGATGAAGAAAGAAACAGTGGGAAGCATCCCGAAACAGGAAGCGAGACTTGTGTCTCCATCCTGGCCGTGTTGTTAACTACTTGTCAGGCCCTGAGTAAGTCACTTAACCCAGCTGAAGAGCTGAACTGTGTACATATTAAGACCTCCGCCAGTCAAAATGCCTCTAGGTGCGTGCATACACACAAGGTCTTAAGTCACACCTTTCGCAGGTGCACTTCTAGACTTTCTCGAAAATGCATTCTTTGAAGTGAAACTACTAGGCAAGTGGCAACTCCTCCTGCTTTTAAAACTGGAGATTTATGGACACCTTGAGTGGTGCCTACGAGTTTCATAGGAATATGCCCGCTGTAGTGTCTCAGGGTACTATTTATATCCTGCGTAAATATTGAAACAGACAATTCTGAGCACCAGATTGTCATCAGAGGAGTAAGCTGTGATATCCTATAGCTTCACAAAGGAGTAAAGCTTCACGGTCAGGAGTGTGGGTTCTGGAGTCAGATGGCTGCGATTCAAATCCCTCTCCTGCCACTTGTCTGCTCTGTGACCTTGGGAAGTTGACTTAACTTCTTTATGCCTCCAGCTTCTCATCTATCCGTGGAACTAATTCCATTATCTACCTTCCAGAACTGTTGTAAGGATTCATATAAATAATGCATCCGTAGCAATCAACTCAGTTTTTGGCAACTGAGCTTCGATACAACAAGCCTTCGATAAACATTAGGGACTATTTTTACAAACTGTGAATTAGGTCCAAAATCACAAGTGTGAGACCCTCACGTATGGATTATTACTTTAATTTTTTTTTAAGTTCATTTATTTAGAGAGAGAGAGAGTGAGGGAGAGAGAATTACAAGCAGGCTCCACACTGTCAGTGTGGAGCCCGACTCGGTACTTGAACTCAGGAACCATGAGGTCATGACCTGAGCCGAAATCAGGAACCATGAGGTCATGACCTGAGCCGAAATCAAGAGTCCCACGCTTCGCGTAACCGACTGAGCCACCTAGGTGTCCCCCGTTTAAATTTTTTTATGACTTCAAATCTAATGGAAAGAATTAAATTAAACAGTGAAGAGTGTCCTTCGTTAGCTTCTTGGTGTCTTAGTTGTTTTTAAGTGTAGGCATTTAAAAGCAATGTAGGACTATTCAGGATTAACGAGGGTCATCTAGGCTCTTGCTACTCAGTTAGTCAAAAAAGCAAATGGTGAGGACTTGACTAGCAATGCTAAGTGGTAGTTGAAAACGGAAATTGTTCTTTATGGATTTAATATTTAAAGAAGAGTTGGGAGAAGGTAAGTTTTATTCAGTTATCAAATAAAACACCTTCATGATAGAAAACATGCTTACTTGATGCCATTAGACAAACCCTTAAATTTTTTGTATTATTCACTACCATTTGCTGTGCATAACTGTTGTTCCGTTATTATGCGTTATATCCCGCCCTTTCTATTAGCCTTCTTTTTTTACCTGAACGCTGGTCTTTGGCCTGATTTTAAGGGACTATTTTTCTTTTGTGAATAACTAAAATCAAACCCTTGTGATTCAGAGAGACCAAAAAGGGTGGGAAAATATGTGAATGACTTCTCCATTCCAGTGGGAACCTGGATGGAAACCCTCGTTTTGGAAGCCAGGAAGGCAAAGTTCCATTTTTTTCTTGGCAAGACGTTTTATGAGATTCCGAGTGTCTTTGGACTCTGCACTTTGGTAGCTTGGAATTAGCCTGAGAACACTTTCATGCCCCAGTGATCTCAGCATCTCTCCCCTAACAACAAAGACCCTGATTTCCCAGTGTTCAGTCTAATTTCTCAAGGCCCAATAAAGAGTTGGTTTCTATCCATTTCAAGTTTCCTTTTCCTTGTCCCTCGCACGCTGATGTTCATGATAACTTTCACAGAAACAGGGTTTGTCACTCTCAAGATGGTTTACAGGTTAAGGGGTGACCTTAATGTCCTGTTGTCTTTCTCTTAGACATGGTAGCTGCCACTCTAAAAAGTGCATACTACATTTTATTCTGATCTCTTTTCTTTGTTATACTCTTTTTTTTTTTTTTTCTTATATTCTGTGGATGTGTCAAGATCCCACATGCCACGGATTCATGTACTGCTAAATCCAGTTTTCTTTTCAGGATAATTATTTTCTTATATGGGTCAGCCCAAACCAAAGAGGTAAAATAGTTTCTTCCTTAAGGACTGTGGACTGTGGCCAATGGATGTATAAACCTGTGTTATCTAGTGCCTCTCAATATGTGCTGTTTTAACCCTTACTGATGGCATAAACCCCATTCCTACAAACAAGATGTTTCAGCTGGCAGATTATATGGGAGACCTGCATGTGATTGGAAAACTTGAAATCCTTCTTTAAAGCCAGATTTTAGGGGCGCCTGGGGGATCAGTCCGTTTTGAGCATCTGACCCTCGATCTCAGCTCAGGTCACGGTCTCTGGGTTCATGAGATTGAGCCCCACGTCCTGCCTGGGATTCTCTATCTCCCTCTCTCTCTGCTCCTCCCCTGCTCACACTCTCCCTCTCTCTCTCAAAATGAAAGACACTTTTTAGCTCCCTGAACAATCATGATAGTCACTGTTGGGCTTTATCAACATATTAGCTCCTAGGAAGACTATGGGGGTAAGTGGTGAGAAGTGACGCAGGGGAGCCCATCGTTTAGTTCAATCAAATCCTATCCTGGGAATGAGGTGATGCAGGGAGACTTGCCCCATGGGAAGCCCGTATGCAGACTTGGCTACACGGTGGGATCTTCCCTCTTATTTCCATGCCAGTCTCAGGGACACGCCCCCCACCTAATGCTACTCTCAATGGCTGATCCAAGACCACCCGCTGACTTCCCCAAAGCACTCTGAGACTGGGCTGGAGCATTTAGAGAGGCTCTTCCTAAATGACTGAGCTTAGCACTCCAGCGGCCCTCTTGGTGCAGTGGGCAGTCTCATAAATGACTGCGCATAGCAGAGGGAATAGGACAACAAAGGGCGAATACGTCCTCAGTGTGGAGCTTCCTCATCTGCCTCCCTTCCCGGCTGTAGGCCCGCATCCAGGCAGCAAGATCCTCTTTCCCCTCCTCCCCCGCAAGGCCTAGAAGCACGCTTAGCCTCCTGGAAGCCCAGATCTAACCACCTGCTAAGTTCTGGTTTCCTGGCCTCGAACCCATGTGCTCTCTGCATGCTTGACATTGGAGTGTGCCTTCTCACCCTGCAGGAGAGACCAGCTTTCTTCGCAGGGCACGGCCTCTCCCGTAGCCTCAACAAGACAACCACACAATGCCACAGCCGGGTACTGACGGAGGCCCACAGGCCGTGGCAGGAAGCTGTTTTCTTGTGCATGGTCAGTATGGTAATTCAGGTGTCAAAGATACACTGCAAGAGGGGGCCACGGCCCTGGGTGCCGAGGAGTTATTCGCAGCTCTGGTGGAAGGAGGCAGACAACGGTAGGGAACAAGCCGGTACACTTAAGTGGCCTCCACTCTAGGAGGCCTCCGCTTGCGTTAACAGGGCGGACTCTGGATGTGTCCACATGGCAGTCTGGGGAGGCCTGCTGCTGCTGCTTTTGTTGCTGTGTTTCCTCCTGGCTTGGGTTTCTGGAGGCTGTTGCTCCAAAGGCAGCTGGACCACAGTTGTGCTTCTTGCCACAGGGTTCCTCTGAGCATGGGCCCCTGGAGCGTGACATGAGAAAAGCCACTCCGCTTGAGAGCAGAGAGGCTGAATTCTTGCTTTGCCTGGCTGTACGGAAAAAAAGAGCTTCAGATGAGCTGCTCACATATTCCAGGGCCTGGGGCATGTGTGTGTGTGTGTGTGTGTGTGTGTGTGATTACAAGCTGGATCTCAGCATTCCTTTTTCAAGTCCACATTCCATTATCCCCGGTTCACCTCAGTTGGCTTCCAGGAGCCCTCCCAAGAGAAACAGCTGCTTGATGCCTTAAAGAGGAAATTTTAAAAGCTCTTGAGGTTTAGAATTTTAGAATCTGCGGGGTTGATAACTTCCTCTCTGCTTATGAAAACAAACAGCATTAACTTCTCTCTTTCTCCATACAAACCCAATTCCAAAATGCAGGCTACTCTTCCAAATCCGGCCCTATCAAGGCCGCAAAGATGACACCAGTAACTTGTAGATGCTTCTAATAAAATCAGTTCTTGATATCATGGCATGGGTACTGTTGGTCGTTGTGCCACAACCGACACGTGATAGGAAGATGGAGACCGTATGATTTGCTGTTTGAGACAAGAAAGCTTCCCGTCTCACCTCTGAGGCACGATGCGCCAATCTAACGGACAGGACAAGTGAATACATTGTCGGTCGTTGCTGCTAGAGTTCGTTAGTAAGCCAAGTGACAGAAGCAGCAACACAGGTCATAATAGCTGAAGGATATTTTTTTCTTTGGAAGGATATGTGCTAGAGGGATAGTGTTTTGTTCTGATTTTTTTTTCAAGTTTGAGAAGAATAACTGAGCTTTGAAGCATTTGCTTCTCGGTAACACACTCGTGTGCGCACGCACATACACACACACACACACACACACACACACACACTCATCCTTTATTCTGGCTCATGTCCTCTCTCCCTTTCTGTCTTTCCTTCCCTTTCTTACTCTCCCTCTCCCCTTCTCTCTTAGATCACTCACATCCTCGAGGGTTGATAGGCCAGTAGAATTGGAAATGAGAACTAACAGGAATGGCTAGCTAGGGACAAATAGAAGTCTTTTGATTTTTATTTCTCTTAGCATCCGGTTCATTCATTTTCTTCTGGACGTTCTTCTTTTTGAAAAGTCTATTAGACCATTAGACTTGCTCACCTTCCCTCAACTTTGATCTCAAAATCTGAACATAGTGGGACAATGTTTTGTGGGGGGCAGGCTTCAAAACCGACAGTAGGTTTCTCTGGGTGGTGAAAATGATCTATATTAGCGTTAGCACCATTCATCTGTGTCATTTTGCACCTTTTTCAGTAAAGGAATTCATCCCGGAGCTGCCTTGTTCTTGATATATCTAGTTTCTCATCACTTGCTCTTAGTGCCAAGAGCAAAATTATTTCCAGTGCCCCTAAATATTCACAGAGCTGATAGACATAACGCAATACGGGGACTACTGTAGTGACAAAATAAAATATTTTAAGGAAGGGATTACTAAACAACCATGGTCAGCACGGTCATATATTTGATCAGACTTGTAAACACACAGATGAAATATCTTCAACCCCCAAAGCTTTATGAATACTTTGTAATGAAGAAATATATTGGTTAAAGACAAAATGATTGGTAAATTTAGCTGAAAGTTTGCATCACTCCTGGTTTACTAGTTAGTGTCCAGAGTACCACACATTTTTTTGTATTCTGTTCAGTAAATATTTACTGAGTTTTTACTCTGTACTGTGCATTTGTGCTAAGTGTTTGAAATATAGATGGCCCCAGTTCTCAAGGAGTTTACAATCTACTAGGGAGACAAATAAACAGTTCCAATAAAGTGCAGCTGAAAATGAAGGAAGAAGGCCAAGAGCAATACAGTGGAGTATCTGTCTCTGGAGACAGGATGTTTATTTTAGTCAATTTGCCATGGTCCAAAATCTAGCTTCAGAGGCTTGGATAACTTAACATAAAGTGTTTCTCGGTAACAAGTAATTGGCCAAGTAGTTCGAATCATTACTAGTACTCTAGAATGCCAGTTTATTAATTTTTCCCGAGAAATAGAACTGCCCAAGGAACTAGACCCTAAGGCCAATGGCCAGCACACCACAGGCGGCCACAGTGGGAGCTAAGTTATAATCAGAAGGTTTCTTGGTAAGCATGAAATAGGAGAAATTAATATTTGATGAAATATCAACCATTTATGATTTATAAGAAATAATAATGATACCAGGCTATAATTATAACAATAGCCTCATGAATCTTATCTCCTGACACTATGGATGGGACAAGTAGAACTTTGAGCAAGAGCGCCCTCTGCAGTGGACAGTGGGTAGCAACCCCGGGCATGGCCAGAGCTGGCCCATCCCAAATCCCTTCCACCATTGCTATCCTGCCCTGATGGCTGGCTGATAGCCATCATGTGCAGAGTTGTGGCCATACCAGGGGGTCTGAACCCTGCTTTTGTAGGGGCCTAGAGTTTATACAACTTTGTGGGATCTCTGAAGGAAACAATACACCTTCTGGAAAAAAAAATTAGGTATAAAAGTGAAGATTTATTTAGAAGATTCAGGTCCCATTCACTTAGAAAGTCTTGGTCTGCCAACCTGTTGTTAAATGATGAACATACTTTCATGCTAGTCACTGAGCACTGATGTCCTGACTTGTCATGCTGGCCATCCAGACTCCTCTCTCCCTGGGAAATCCTAGCCCTTACCATATGCCAGCAATGACGGGACTAAAGTCGGGGACCGTAGCACCTGTTCTGATCATGGTGATTGCTAAATATTATTAACAGGGTTTTTCTTTCGAAGGCACTTTTTATATATCTCTGATCGAATGATTTTGCCATTTAACTCTCAATGGTAATCCCCTTTTTTTTTCTCAAATTCTTGGCAGAAACCTCATGGTAACCCCTAAATAGTGACAATTGATACAAGTCAGAAATAGTTAAAATTAATTTTTTACAGTGCTCTCTATATTACCAAACAATGGAGCTGAGTGGAAGCCTTTCCCTCAAGCAATATGGCCTTCTCAGCGAGAAGCTCTAAGGAAGAAACCCAGTAAGGGGAGCAATGGACAGTCGTCACAGCACAAGGTCCCAAAAGACTGGGAGAGAAGGCAGTAAAGGGGATTTTCTTGCTGGGGTGCTTTATGTTTGGTTTGGTTTCGCTTCATTTGGTTTTTTAATCAAAAGCCAGTACAAACCTTTCCCCAGAGAGGAGTTGAAATATTATCAAAGGAAGAAAGACTAGATGCTCGGCAAACAACAAACAGCAAATGCAGTCTCAAAACTTATCGCTCATTCAGGGCATTAAAATTGAGAATTCATGCGACACAGGTACCGATTCTCAAAATCTACTCCCTCCTGATTTAGGTACGTTGTGGTGGGGGCTTGGGGGAGGGGCGCTGTTCTTGTGTTGGTTTTAAAGAAATGATGACTATATTTGATGGTGGAACTTAGCTTCCCGCAACTCCATTGTCAGCTGGTGTAACGTTGCTTTTTAGCACATTTGCAACATTTTCAATTATATCAAGCCAAAAAGACAGTTTATTAAGGCAGTCAGTTTCCCCCATGAGTCCCAGAAGGAGATTCATTTGGCTCTAAAGCATCTTCATATAATTTGTAGCTGTGTGTTTCCCAAGGCGAGCATATACAAAGGACACCGTGAGAAAATATGCTTCTTTAAGCTGTGAAGTGTTGATAGAACTATCGTCAGCTGCCAGTCAGTGACGACCACTGGGGATGTGAAAAGCAAACAAACGAACGATGCCTTTTGTCGCATTCTGTCCTTTTAAACTAATTTGTACAGGATCTACGGTTAGGATTCAATATTTTATACACCGAGAAGCATAGTGGGTAATAAAAATTTAAGAATGTATCTCGGACAAGGCCTGGCTCACAGTGACTGATGAATGACTGATGACAGAATGAAGGAATGAATGAATGGGCAAGCCGGCAAAACAGCTTTCTCTGAGAGAAGGCTCACCGACTGCGAAACTAAATTTGCATTTTTAACTTATCGCCTAGCAAAAAAGTTAGCAGGTTCTAGAGCAGCGAATGGCAACTTTGCTAAATGTATAACTGGCAGTTTAATTACCCTGAGGAGAGAAGCCATTGCTCTGACTGAATACGAAGTGAAAAGACTACAGATGTGTGTGCGAGCATATGTGTGTGTGCATGTGTGTGCGTGCATGTGTGTGCATGTGTATATGTGTGCGTGCACATGTGTGCATGTGTGAGCGCGTTTGTGTGCGTGTGTGCGTGCATGTGTGTGACCGTATGTGTGCATACGTGTGTGTGTGCGTGCATGTGTGTGGGCGTGCATGTTTATGAGAGTGTGTGTGAGCATATGCGTGCATGCACGTGTGGGTGTGTGCGTGCGTGTGGGTGCATGCGTGTGTGTGTGTGCATACGTGCACGTGCATGCCCACCCACGGGTGCATTGAACACTTAATGAATATTTTGTTAACTGGATGGATTCACTGTACAGAATTAGCTGAGGCTTAGGTCAGTTGCTTGCTCAAGGTCGTACAGCCAGAATGTGCACCCCACACACTAACTCCCAGCCCCGTGCTCTTGACCATGCCCGTTATTTACAATCTGTGTGTCCATCTCCCTGGGGTCGGACAGAAGACCCAGGTAGCGGGAGGGACATATCAAAAGCCTCTTGCGTAACTAAGACAGAACACCTCTAATATTTTGAGAAAACAGAGAATCTATGGTCTTTCCTTTCTCTTGCTCTTTTTCATTGCATTCTTGATGTCTGTCTCAGCCCCTGAAAAGTCCATGCTCTGCAACCTTCTCCAATTTCTAATCCTGGCAAGCAAAGGGAAAAATATTAGAAATTGTACTCTCAGCTATCCATCATCTAGCTAAGACTCCTTAAGGGTTCTCAAGTAATCAGCTATTTGAGGCTTCGGGTTGTATTTGAGGGGAAGAGGGCTTTAATGAGGTGAGTGAAGAAGTGTGTGATGTGTTTTAATATACAATTCTCACATGCTACAAATAGCAAGGTCCAAAAAACCCAAGTCTTACAAGAAAACTCGTCTAAAAGAATGAATACAATTTTACTCAAAATACTACACTCTGACCTTTAACTGCCTGTTAATATTGCATTAATTGCCTTTACAAGCACCGTTTCTATAATATGGGTAAGTGGACAGGGCTTCCAAAAACTATTTCTTTGATTTAGAATGAAAGAATAATGGGCATTTGCTTCCAGCTTGGCGGACTAATTATTGAATGCTGTCATTCTTTGTGTTTCAGTACCTTGAGGTGATTAAGCAGGGATAAAAGCTAAAATTAAAAAGAAAACCCCATTACCAAACACTAAACAGCGTCAGTAACTTCGTGCCAGTCTCTGAAGGACATTCCTGCCTTGTTATGACAAGGAATTATTCATCACGTGTGCCTAGCATATAGATTGCATCCTTTATTTGAAACAATAAGAGAGTCATCCTTAGTAGTTGATGGAAATAAATAGGCAGGCAAAATTTAAAGGGAAGAAAAAAAGACCAACCAGTAGGCCTCTATAATAATTGCTTGTCACCATAACATCAAGTAGTCCATCCTTTTGGGAACTCGTTATGTGGCTAGGCCATTATGTTCTCGGGATGGAAAAAAAATGCAGTAATTCACAGAAAAGCAATGACAGTATTCTGCTGGTTTACCTAATACTATCGACGAGACAGGAGAATTGTGGCTTGAAAGCAAGGAGTGATTCTGTCTTTGAAATTGTTTTGCTGTCCTTTTTTTTTTTTTTTTTTTTTTTTTTTGCCCAATCAGAATGTTTCTCATTTAAAAAATATTAATACCTTCGAAAAATATCAGAGAGACCTCCACCAGTGTTTTGATCCGACTAAAGACTACACTGCTTCCAGATTCATGCCCAGTTACTTGCTTAGTGAAACTGCCTGCTGTTGGTGGGTGGAAATGGGAAAGAGATGCTATGCTTTAGTGCCCCTTGCTGGTCAACCTGAAGAAAATCTGAGCATAATGATTGCCAGAGCCCGGGTTTCAATAAATGGTGTGGCACGTTCTACTCCGTGCCTAGGAAGCCGAAGCGATTTAACCTAAACATGTGTAGCCAGTCTTTACAATGATAAAAAGGATTAGATGATGTGTCTGGAAATGCATGTATTCTCTTGGAGAGGAAAAGGTTTAATATAAAGACAAAGTACATGTTAAGTCTCAGCCTATCTTCAGAGTAAGTCCAGGTGAATACATTCCTATGACTGTACCCTTCTGACATAAGAAAATTTCCTAGGCCCGAAGTATGATTTTTGCTTGATTACGCCTCCAAAAATATGTGTGTCTTTCAAACCCTAGGGAAAACCATAGGTTAAAAAACAACAACAACAAAAAAAAAAACAAATGGAATTCTCAATTCCATTTAGCTTCCAAGAGTGATACAAAAACTTACTTCTACAGGGGAAAAAAAAGGCATATCTACAGTAATGCATTAGATCATTGATAATTACATTTTAATTTTAACAAGTGGGTTCTGATTTGGGTGAATTTTTTATCTGCTTGCCATTTTTTAAGGATGTAATATACTACTTTTATAATTCAAAAACGACAGCCACAACATAGCTACACTAAGTTGTCTATCAAACCTAATTAATTCTTGGGATTCCACAGTGAGCCATCAGACCTAAAACATCAATCCTATTTGAAACACCATGAGAGCTGGGCTTAGAAATAGATCTTCACCCCTTCAAGTTACCCGTCAAGAGATTGGATTCACAAGATCCAATTCTGGGGTCATGAAAAAGTCTATTCAGGCAGACTAACCAATACTGAGGCATATGGTGACCAGCCCATGTGGTAATCTTGGCAGATTTACAGGCCACCCTCATATGCCTCAGGCAGCAGGTAGATCCTAGCAGAAGACACCCGAGAAAGGCTATCCTTCAAGAGCCTAAAGAGCTTCATGAGGCCCAGAATAGCCAAAACAATCTTGAAAAAGAAAAAGTTGGCAGACTCACAAGTCTCAATTTCAAAACCTACTACAGAGCTACATACAGTAATCAAGACAGTGTTGTATTGGCATAAACATAGATGGATAGATCAGTGGAATAGACTTGAGAGTCCAGAGTTAAATTCTTTAATTTTGGTCAATGTATAGTTCCAAGTTCATTAACAGTTCCAAGACAATTCAATGGGGGAATGAATAGTCTTTTCAACAAATAGTATTGAGATAACTGGATATTCCCATGCAAAAGAGTGAAGTCAAACCCCTACCTCACACCATAGATAAAAAATTAACTCAATCAGATAGAAGACCTAAATGTAACCTCTAAAAATATAAAACTGGTAGAAGAAAACCTATAAGTAAATCTTTTTAATCTTAGATTTGACAATGGTTTCTTAGATAAAACACCAAAAGCACAAGCAACAGAAGAAGAGATAGATAAATTAGACATCATCAAAATTAAAACTCTTGTGCTTCAAGGAACACCATCAAGAAAGTGAAAAAAAAACAACACATAGAATGGGACAGTGTTTTGTAAATCAGGTGTCTGATAGGAACTTGTATCTAGAATATATAAAGAATGATTGCAACCCCGTCATAAACAAAAGTTAAGCTAAAAACTATTTGCTAATTTTAAAATAGGCCAAGAATCTGAAAAAAAAAAACCCAATTCTCCAATGAAGACATAAAAGTTGCCAATAAGCTTATGAAGAAAGATGCTCAATGTCATTAGTTATTAAGGAAAAGGTAAATCAAAACCACAATGAGATGTACTTGACACCCAACTAGCATGGCTCTAATCAAAAAGACAGACAATTACGAATGTTGATGAGGATACAGAGAAATTGGAAACCTCAGTCATTGCTAGTAACAATGTAAAATGGTGCAGCTATTTCAGCAAAAAGCGTGGCAGTTTCTCGAAGGTTATGCATAGAGTTCCTATGTGACCCATAAATGCTACTCCGGATATGTATATATACCCAAAATACATATGACAAGAGAAATAAAAACATATGTCCACACAAAAACTTGTACATCAGTGTTTATAGCAGCATTATTGATAATAGCCAAAAGGTGGGAACAACCCAAATGTTCATTAACTGATGAATGGATAGACAAAATGTGGTACGTTCATATAATAGAAAATGACTTGTCATCAAAAAGAATATAGTATTGATACTTGTTACAGTATGGATTAAACCTTGAAAGCATTTTGCTAAATGAAAGGAGCCAGACACAAAAGGCACATATTGTATGAATCTAGTATATTAATCTGCTAGGGATGCCATAACACAATACCACAGACTGGGTGGCTTACACAACAGAAATTTGTTTTCTCGTAGTTCTGGAGGCTAGGAGCACAAGACCAAGGTGTTGGTAGGTTTGTTGTCTCCTGAGATGTCTCTCCTTGGCTTGCAGATGGCTATCTGCTCACTGTTCCCTCACATGGCATCTTCTCTATGCACACATATCCCCCATATCTTTCTTTTCTTATAAGGGCACAAGTGCTATTGGGCCAGGTCCCTTCTGACCTCATTTAACTTTAATTACCTCTTTCAAAGCCCCGTCTCCAAATTACAGCCACATTGGGGGTTAGTGAGGGCTTCAACATATGAATTTAGGAAGATATAATTCAGTCTGCAACACCCACGTATGTGAAATATCCAGAATAGGCAAACTGATAATGACAGACAATAGAGAGTGGTTGCCAGAGGCTGGAGGGGTGGGGGGCTGGGAGGATTGGGGTGACAGCTAAGGAATGCAAAAGTTTCTCTCCGGGATGATGAGAATCTTCTGAAGTTGATTGTGCCAATGGTGTAACAACTCTGTGAATATGCTAAAAGTCATTGGAATTATACATTTTATTTTTTAATTTTGCATTTTATATGAGTGAATTGTATGCTATGTGAATTATATCTCAATAAAGCCATTGCTTACCCAAAAAATAAATAAATAAATAAAGCCAAGGAGGCAAGAAGGTTCATCAGTAAAGTCTTTAAGAGGTAGCAGGAGTTCACTCATATGAACAAAGCTCAGAGCTAGGACTAAAGTCCTTCGATATATATACAAAGAAGAAAAGAGCCTACTTCTGATCCCTAACACTAAATATTCAGGGAATCTGGGACAGAGGAGCAGGTATCAGATCTGGGGCACGTGGTCAAAGCTGCCCTGGCTACAAACTCGGCGTGAACCTGAGTCACAAAGGGTTGCCCTAGAGCTCCGTGAACTCCTGCCAAGGGCCACATTCACCTTAGAGACCAAAGAATGACATTGAAGCCTGGGCAGGAGACAATCTTCAGTTTGGGAACTGGGCAGGGTACGAGGCAGGGCTGAGGTAATCTCTCTTGTGTTCCTGACTTCCCTCCTCCATTTCTTTAGAATTAGAATGTTCAACTTCAGTGAGCCTGTAATCCTTCTGGTTCTCTTCTCTCACGAAGAATATGCTTTTGCTGTGTTTGCAAAGCATAGGTCTGCCAAAATGCATTTCTTAAGTGTGAATGCTATACTGTCATTGTCAGCTTGCTTATTGATCTTCTCCTCTGGACTTCAAGATCCTGGAAGACGGGGAATGTTATTTTTATCTCTACTCCCCCGATGGTTCACCGATGGCCGAGCTCCACAGACGTTTGTGAAATGAGTAATAGTAAATAAAGAAAATGAGAAACTTAATAAGTACTTGGCTTTCCCACTTTTAACTTGTTGGAATGCACATTAACTCCTTGCTTGTGCTAGATTGAGCCATTGTCAGAACCAGCAAAACTGAAGAATCCTAACTAAAGCACCGATTTTTTTCCACAAAGGCTTGACACCATTTTCAATAATAATGGTGTAGCATTTGTGGACCGTGTCTGCACGGGGCCCTAAGCTAAGCGATTTGGAGTCATTATCTCATGGAATCCTCACAGGAAGCCCCTGAGTGGACATGTTTCTTACCCCCATTTTACAGAGGTGGAAACTGAGACTCGCAGTTGTTTAACCGACTTGCCCAAAGTCACAGCATTAATCGTAGTTGGAGCCGTGATACAAACCTCAGAACTCCAAAGTCTGTGCCCTTATCCTCTATGTAACTACGACTTGTCCATATTTTAGTTTGCCAACATACTCTTGTGGGAGGTAAATGGAAAAAGAAGCAAGAGTTTAGGTATGAGATCGTTGACACCTTCCATTAGGAGCACACACTGCTCCCCTGCCAATTCAGGCCGTAGTGTTCTGAGATCACCTTACCCCGTAGGCAAAAAAGTACTTGCCCCCATGCAAGCAGCTCCTTGCATTTAGAAGGAGACCATAAAAAGAAGGCATGAGTGGAAAGCATGGGTGGGCTTCTCTCCCTCGATCATAAATTCAAGCCTGTAATCAACCAAAACCAGAAAGCCCCTTCAGAATGTTTTCACTGTCTACTGACTCAGCTTCCAGTTTTAGCCTTTTCCATTCCCCTCACACGTTTTAGCTGCGCTTCACAGAGTTCGGAGTCGAATGCTTACCAGAATGCAACGTTCTGACATTTCCAAACAACGGGCTCAGCTTGAGGTGTTTCCAAAAGGCACGCATCAAATGTCCGGAAAGTTGTTAATAAGAGATGCAACAGCTTTCGTATTGACCTCAGTCAACAAAATCAAGCGTTTGCTTATTTCATGGTTACCACATACCAGTGCAAACAGTCTGGTGTTTTTCCCGTTTCCCATTCAATTCTGTTACCTTAGCTGTACATATGTCCTGACTGGATAGCACTCAAGGATCGTTGTCGGCAAGGGTGAAGGGGGTGTTTGCATCCATGATGAAGGGGCAACTCCTGTTCCAGTAGAACTTGGAGTCGGTCAAGACCAAACCAAAATTCTAAGAAGGAGCAAGGTTGCTGATGCCAGTTGTATAAAATGTCCTCGGATTTCTAATGAACTGTGTGGACAGAGAGAGAGGAAGTGCAGACACCTCTCTGAGGTTCTTCTCTGAGAAAGAGGGCACAATGCCCCGCCCTCTACTGTCTTCACCAACGAGCGTGTTAGCGAGCTGCTCCTGTTGAAGGCCCAACAAGGAGTAACTCCTTCTCCCATCTGGCCCTGGTTCCGTTGCCAATGCTTGTCTCGCTGCCCGTTCCCATACAGTCCAGGAGGCAGGGCTAGGTCTGTCCTACCCATCATTATACCTCCAGAACCTGTCACACACGTGACTTAATGCAATTTTATTAACGGCATAAATGAACCACAAGGTCAATGGAAAAGAAGAGATGCCTGGCAAAAAATATGGCTGGAGATGGGCTCCCCTGACATACAGAAGACCTTGGATCTCACAGAGGGTGCCCCTTACTCTGAGAGTGAGCCACACCTTGTCTGCTGGGGGAATACTTTTGGATGATAAGATCTTTTATTTTATTTTTTTTTTTTTAATTTTTTTTTTCAACGTTTATTTTATTTTTGGGGCAGAGAGAGACAGAGCATGAACGGGGGAGGGACAGAGAGAGAGGGAGACACAGAATCGGAAACAGGCTCCAGGCTCCGAGCCATCAGCCCAGAGCCCGACGCCGGGCTCGAACTCACGGACCGCGAGATCGTGACCTGGCTGAAGTCGGACGCTTAACCGACTGCGCCACCCAGGTGCCCCATGATGATAAGATCTTTTAAAGACTAAGGTACTTTTCATCATTGTAACATGCTTTAAAAGCATGATAAAGCTTGGCTTTTAAAATGATTACTTCCTTAGTTTTTAATTTCTGAACAAAGTAGCATATTTACGGATCAACACTTTTCTTTAGTCCATGCTTAAATCTAAGATGTATATCTATTTGAAATATACATTTTGAAAGTACCAGAAGAATTGAAATTAGAGGATACCATTTTCATGTTTCTTTTAATTTGCGTGAAACTTGAAGATGCTTAATTTTTCCATCATGTGAAATTCATTGGAAAGGATTTATAATTTGAATCTAAATTATTTTTACATATCACTTAACTTCTCGCATTAGTCATCTAGTTGCCTTCTTCCTTCCTCCCAAAATCTTAGGATACAGTTTATACTTAATGTTTGATATGGAAGTATGATAACATTAATCAGTTCCTTATGTGCCTTGTCTTGAATCCGCATAGTAGTTGATAAAGATCCTGAAAAAGCTTTGTAAATATTAATGTATAAACTTTTAAGGGGCGCCTGGGTGCCGCAGTTCCTTAAGCATCTGACTCTTGGTCTCAGCTCAGGTCATGATCTCGTGGTTCATGAGGTCAAGTCCCACATCAGGCTGTGGGCTGATGGCTAGGAGCCTGCTTGGGATTCTGTCTCTCCTTCTCTCTGCCCCTCCCCTGCTTGTGCACTCTCCCTCCTCTCTCTCTCTCTCTCTCTCTCTCTAGTAAATAAATAATTTAAAAAAATGTATTGCTTCAATTTTCTATTGCTGAGGCAATCATCAGGAAGATTTTCACTTGGTTTTGACCATGGAAAGTCAATGGTAAATCGCTAGACGGAAAGTCAGCCTTCCCATTTCTGTATTTCAGCCAAACTCAGATTCCCACCAGGGGACCTGATGCAGCCCCAGGTCTTCCTGAGTCAGAAGCACATCAGTTTGACACTTACTTTCTATTATCATCTGTTAGGTCCCTTATGCCCTTGCCTTCCTCCCAGTGATAAAACATGTGCCTATCTGCCCAGGAGAAGGGAGAGGTGATCAGAATATTTCAAGCACCAAATGGAAATGCAAACAGGGTAAGGTACAGTAATTGGAAGCAAGCATGTCGCCAAAACTAGACCTGGGAGAAGGGAGGAGGCTGGACGCATTTTGCAGTCTTAGCAAAGATTTCTAGATACAGGTGGCAGCAGCAAATTGCCTGTCAAGAGATTCGCTTCATAACAAGGCCAGCCATGTAGAACAGCCACTGTGCCATGAGGGCACTGCTGATGGCTGGGTCTTTGGGGCTCCCAGCAACTACAGGAATGACAGTCCTGTGCTTCCCAGCAACAGCCTCATCCCTGGAGGGTACGGAGACAGACAACAGGGTTAATGCCACCAGCCATCCCTTCAAACTGCCGCTGCAAACCATCAGTCAAACGCGGAATGGGAATCAGGGAGAGGGGGCAGGGAGTGAAGTCAGGCACGGGGTGCGGGGTGCAGGTGGAAAGAAAATGGAGAAGAAGAGCACCCATTTGTCTTCAGGATCCTTCTGTCATCTCTGGTTAACAGTTGGGGATAAACAGCAAGCTCAAGAACAGAAGGATTGAATAATGTCAGGTCCCGACTGTGTTTTTCTCATGTTTTCCTCAGCTGGGTGCTCTCAGATACCCCAAAAGCTCTGGACACTTTTCCAAGCTCACACATGCCCACATATACAGACATTCCTGGTATCTTCCTTGTGTTTGTTCATCTCTGTGTTTGAAACTGACATGAGAGTAGGGAGACCGTACTGTGGTCAGTGTACCGACCTCCTCGTCATTTAGCTTCTGTACAAGAGATAAATTTTCCAGGATGGCAAGGCAATGTCACTCTCAAAGTCAGGATCAATTTGAAATGTGCTTCCTCACACAGAGGAGAAGCCCTGTGGCCTCCTTGAGCCACTGTTCTATCCCTGACGGGATGCGTCATATTGAGAACATAGGCAGGTATGGGACCACATGGGTGGTGGCTCCTCCGTGCCTCTCACGGCCAGTTCTCAGCACCCAAGCGTCCATACTGGCTTAGCAGTGCCAACGTAGGATGCTAGGCTAACTGCAGGACTGGCTGCTGCCGCTTTAAGGAAAATCTACAAGTCAGATAGATCAGATAGATAGATCCCAGGGACCAAGTTGAATAACAAAAAGTTCAGTGATGGAGCTTCTGGATGGCTCAGTCTGTTAAGCGTCCGACTTCAGCTCAGAGCATGACCTCATGGTTTGTGGGTTTGAGCCCCGCTTCGGACTCTGTGCTGAGAGCTCAGAGCCTGGAGCCTGCTTCCGATTCTTTGTCTCCCTCTCTCTGCTCCTCCCCTGCTCGCTCGCGCGCGCTCTCCCTCTCTCTCAAAAATAAATAAACATTAAAAAATTAAAAAAACAGTGAAAAGGGAGTTTCAAACTAGGAAAAAGGAGATGCTGGGGATGTAAAATTGGGTAAACATCCAACTTTGTGGAAAAACACCGTGATGTTAAGACTAGAGCTTCAGAGGAAGTCAGTGGAGGTGTGGATTTTGAGAGACAAATCTGAAGAAGTTGGAAGAGAAGATCAAAAACAGTAGAGATCATTACAGGGTACCTGGGGGCAAACTCCTTGGTAAATTCACCTTTGACTTCTTCTGAGTACCTGGCCCCAGGTAGCTGCCCAGGGAAAACCTGGTAAGTCAATGAATGAACACGCCATGGTTGGAACACTCACTAAAAGGGCAATGGATGGAGAGCGGGATGGTGTGTTCTTAAGAAAGCCTACACCTGCTTTCGAGAGCCCAGCCTCCTTGCATTCTCAGCCATGTTTTCTAAACTCGTGTCCTGGGGAAGCAGAAGGCAGTTCTCAGGTTCACTGAGCTAGAACAGCATTTTGATACAAACAGACCTGGGCCCCCTGAAAGAGTTATGCACTTGGCAGGAGCACCACCTTGAGTTCAGACAGAAAGCACATCTGTGCCTCATTGATAATGTAATAACCTACATTACATTTTTGGCCGAGAGCACCTGTGCACGGCCCAGAACGTCAGCCCAGGGCAACCATTCTGATGGAGGTGATATTAACAGCTCTCATTAAAACTGATGACTATAGCGGTGCCCGGGAGTGCGGCTGCAGTGAGGCATCTGTCGGCATTTCCAGGACAAGCCTCTGTGAACAGGTTTTGGAGTTCACAACCCAACGACCGAAACATGCTTTGCATTGAACTGAAGCCTGAAAAGAAAACCATCGTGGGGTAAAGAGAGTTGGCCTTTTAGAGCTGTAAGAGAATGGACGTTGTCACATTTGTACGTGTTCAACTCTACGTTATACGGAACATTTCGGTTTTCCTGCCCCCATCTGCGCCATGAAAACGGAAGAGTATGTAAGGGTGGAGAATTTATTTCTGAGCTGGCTTGGGGACAGTTTGGGTGTCTTAACTTTTATGTACATTATTCGGGCGTGCTAGGAGTTCTGTTACGATGAGCACTGACACTGGTATGCCAATCCATTATCCTAGGTAGGCGCCCATGTGTTTTGTGTACTGTTTTCTGCCCAGAACAAGGAAGCATGGGGTTCTCAGTTCTCCACCTGAGAGGAGGTCACATGTGGCTGGATCTCTCACTTTCAGCACAGCACCTTTCCCTGATGACAGAGAGAACCAGGCGCACCTTCGTGGCTCAGTCAGTTAAGCATCCGACTCTTGATTTCGACTCAGGTCATGGTCTCATGGTTTGTGATATCGAGCCCCACATCGGGCTCTGTGCTGACAGCGCGGAGCCTGCTTGGGATTCTGTCTCCCTCTCTCTCTGTCCCTCCCCGGCTCGCACACTAGCACGTTCTCTCTCTCTCTCTCTCTCTCTCAAAATAAATAAGTAGACTTTTAAAAAGAGAGAGAGAGAGAGCTGAAGACACGCATTTCACTGACAGTGATTTGAAAGGGCTCTGTTGTCTTTTATTTTGACAAAAAGTGTCGTCAAATGCAATGCCGTCCTCAGCTAGGCAGGTTAATGCTCAATTGTCTATATATCCATAAATCGGTCCCATTGAGAATGTAAGAGCTACTCTTTCTACAAAAATATAAAGGATTATGCCCATGGAGGATTACTTTAAAAACATGGGCAGATTGCTTCATAAGCTCTGTTTTTTTCACAAGGATTGCTTGGGAAGAGAAAGGTTATCACTGTCTACAATATCCCTTCTCCACACACAATAGGAATTACATGAAGGCACGAATCAGATCATTCTGCTTCTCTGCCTCAAATTCCTCATGACTTCCTATTGGACTTAAAATAAAATCCATACTCATTATCATCCCCCAAGAGGACTGTATGACCTGGCCCCTCATGTGTCCTGGGGAAGCAGAAGGCAGTTCTCATGAAGAGTCTCATGAAGAGTCTCATGGCCTCAGATCCTACCCCCGCTCCCGTGTTCTCCACACACCAATGATACTTGATTTTCCAGTTTCTTAAGTGAACCAACCATTTTCCCCCACCTCAGAGACATTTCAGGAGGGTCATTGTAGTCCCCGTGTCCAGCTCGGAGTAAGTGCTCAGTTAATATTTGTTGACTAAATCGAGATTTATATACAAGGTGATGGATAGGCTAAGCTTCTGTTGGTTGACTCACTAGACTTATTCTCTTTGTAGTATACATAAAAAAATAACTCCCCCTCGATCTTTACATAACCTCACATTTTACGAAGTCAGCTAGGATTCCCACACCAGAGTATAGTCTTCACAATCAGAGGAATAGATTCTCTTTTTTTACATCTTTCTCTCCCTTGTGGCATCATAAAATTGTAGCTAATTTCTGGGGCACCTAGGTGTCTCAGTCAGCTGGGCGTCCAACTTCAGCTCAGGTCATGATCTCGCCGTTTGTGAGTTTGAGCCCTATGTCGGGCTCTGTGCTGACAGCTCTGAGCCTGGAGCCTGCTTCAGATTCTCTCTCTCTCTCTCTGTCTCTCAAAAGTAAATAAACATTAAAAAATAGATATGAGAATGTTTATTAATGTTCCAACTGGGTCTGATTCTCTCAGAACATTAAGCCACATCTGGATGCAACTGGCTCAAGACCCCAAAGCTAAAAAAAAAAAAAAAAAAAGGTGTTTTGGACCCAGACCCAAGCCTTCTGATGCCAGATCAGTGTACTATGACTGTACTATGACTGTCTGTGAGAAGGCAAGGTTACCTTAGGCATAGACAAAGCAGGAAGGTAGTGAGAATAGCCAAAGTATGGAAAGAGCCCAAATGTCCATCGATGGATGAATGGATAAAGAGGATGTGGTATATAGATACAATGGAGTATTACTTGGCAATCAAAAAGAATGAAATCTTGCCATTTGCAACTACGTGGATGGAACTACAGGGTATTATGCTAAGTGAAATTAGTCAGAGAAAGACAAATATCATATGACTTCACTCATATGAGGACTTTAAAGATACAAAACAGATGAACATAAGGGAAGGGAAGCAAAAATAATATAAAAACAGGGGACAAAACATAAGAAACTCTTAAATATGTAGAACAAACGTTACTGGAAGGGTTGTGGGAGGAGGGATGGACTAAATGGGTAAGGGGCACTAAGGAATCTACTCCTGAAATCATTGTGGCACCATGTGCTAAGTTGGATGTAAATGAAACAACAAATAATTTAAGAAAGTTGTAAAAAACTAAAATTAAATTAAATAAATAAATAAACTAGCACTTTTAGCAATGAGACCAGCTAGGTGGTAAAGGCATGATTTTTTTCTGTACAAACTAAGTTTGGATATTGCACACTTTGGTCAAAGTGATCCGATCTCCAAATAGTCTTTACATAAAGAGAAATAACATTTCCAGAAATAAAATAAGGATTAACAATCCATGATTTCTCCAAGTGAACTCATCAAGTGCTAGATACTCATGTTTTTGGATGGCTGGCTCTGGAATTTTTTTAAAAGATTGACTCCCCATGTTAGAAGTGGCAATACAATGCACGAAGGCTACAACTTTAGCTTTCTAGATACGACTATCATATCCATATCCATATGGATATCATATCATATCCATAATATGGATATGACTATCATATCATATCCATAATAGCTTTCTCTGACTTACTTTATCAGATTCTTTCCTCTCTGACCCTTGCTGAAATTTGGTTGACTTCAAGGACAAGAAGAGTATTCCGTAGGAATGTGACGTTGGCGAGTTACTTACTCTCTAAGCCTCAGTTTCCTCACCTGTAACATAGGGAGGATAACGTACCTCAGGAAGTCTTTGAGGCAATTAAGATAATGCATGCAGAGCACTTAGCACCATGTGTAGAAAAGATCTGATGCTAACCACTGCTGTGGTGGTTATCAGTATTATCATTAATAAAAATGCTCAAGTAAGAGAAGCTTTGGCAACCAAAAGCCTTGTTTTGGTTTGTTTTTAAAGGGAGGCTGGCACAGCTGGGAGCCAGCGAGGAGCAAAGAAACATAGGTAAGGTAATAGAATACCTCAGAAATAGCCTACCAATCCTGTCATTCTGCTTCGAGTAAGACCTCTATCCAGCCACTTCACCCCTCTGAGTTTTTGTTTGCTGCTCTGTAAAAGAAAGATAATGTCCATTTTTCCCTTCTCAACACATTGACAAGCATTCAAATGATGTACTTTGAATATCTTAACGGAAATGTTAAATATTGCTCTCACATGTTTCACTTAATTGACTGTCCGTTCAATCAGATCAGTGATTCTCAACCTTGCGTGCACATTAGAATCAACTGGAAGCTTCTAAAAATCCAAAGGCTCAGGCCATACCCTAGACTACTAAAGCTGGAATCTGTAGGAGAGAGACCCAGGCTCAGTACTATTTTTTCTCTCCAAAAGCAATTCCAATATCCAGCCAAGGTTAAGAGTCAGAGGATAAAGTATTTCTCAGACTTGTACAGTGATAAGGAGCCCAGAGTCCCTCCATTCCTCATTCCTACAGAATCAGCTTCCAAGAGAAGGGACTGGGTGTCTGTATTTTCTTTTCTTTTCCTTTTTTTTTTTTTTTTTTTTTTCTTGAGAGAGAGAGAGAGAGCAGGGATGGGCACAGAAAGAGGGGGAGAGGGAGAATCCCAAGCACGTTCCCTGTTGACAGCAGAGTCCCATGCTGGGCTTGATCTCAAGAACCGTGTGATCCTGACCTGAGCTGAAATCAAGAGTGAGACCCTTAACCGACTAAGCCACCCGGGCGCCCCATGGGAGTCTGTATTTTCAACAATTACCCCTAGCTGTCTCTTCTCAGCAGGCAATTATGAGAAATACTGTGTTGAATCAGAGTCTGAGAGTTGGAAGGAATATTGTTTAAAGTCTTCATACTTGATTCATCTCTAAACCATGTGAAACTTTATGAATCCCTTGAACGAAAGGCAAATGTGTGTTAACCAAGTATGTGAACAATAAATAATACGACTGATAGCTCTCTTACTGCCAGAATCCTCACCAGCCCCTTTCTAGAGTTTCAGGAAATCTTGACTGATGGATAAGATTTTCAGTGTTTCAGAATTTTTCTTGATTAAACAACTTACGATCACAAGAAATGCATCGAAAGAAGAAGGCTTCCATTTAAGAATAAATGTTTGAATATTGTGAAATAAGGTAATAAGCTCAAGTTTTGGTGTGCAGGATGGAAATGGGGTGGACGTAACTAAATTTTTATTTTGTCCCCTACAAAAAGGATATATTGCATAGCTCTGTAAAGCCTACGTTATTACTTTTAAGTCTCCTGGGGAAGCTAGGTAGATCAGATTTAATGTAAATAACATACAGACAAGCTACTATGGCAAATATGAAGGAAAAAAATTAATTAACTGCTGATATCCAAGTTGCAAAACTCTGCTCAACTCTGTGCATGGCAAGAACATTTCCACTCCCCCTCACTATTTTGAAAGCATCAAATTCTGCCGGAACCACTGGTCTATCAGTTTCACTGAACATTCTAGCACTGTCTTTGAAAAGTTAAGTCTTGCAGAATCCCGTTTTCGCTGAGGCCACATCCACTTGCCTGGCCTACGTAGTTAACTCAAGCTTTCTTCCTTCCTATTCCTTGCACTGTTTGAGTCCAGCCTTTGTCTGGGCTTTGGGTGAGCCATAAATACTGTCAGTACTTAGAGACTGTGTTTAATTCTAAGCTTGTTAAGAAAAAAGATAATGGAGATTGATTTTAATGAATATTTCTAAGTTCAGAACGTTTGCATTCCTTTAAAATGGCTTTGTAAAATTTACTCACTTCTCAACTTTGCCAGATAAGGCATTTGGGAAAAAATGATGCTGGATTGAGTCTGGGTTTTATCTTTGGAAACGATATCAATTTGCTCCAAGTAATCAGTGCTTATTTTAATGTGCATTCACCATTCCATTCCATAGCATCTCTCATTTCTGAAAAAAGTGCTTTCATAGGGAGAATCAATGTAGCCTAACTTTTTTGTGATATGAAATAACAGTATGTTGTTGCTGCATTTGCTTGTATTTGGGGGAAAGTTCTTCCAATTACTAAGAGGGGTGTATTACACGTGCTTGGCGTGGCATGGCGGGTGGAGACGTGACCCCAACTCTTGTGCCGAGTCGGCGTGTATGATACCCAGACAGAGAGGGGGGCCACGGGTCTTCCTAAGTGTGTGCCCTCCCCATCTCCAGCTTCTTTAGGTTTTTACATTTGTTTGTGTTTTGGGTGCTTTGTTGAATCATTTCTGTTATATTGTGTGTTGGATTCGGTGGGGAGGAAGTTGGCCAGTGAGCAGAGAGATAGGAATTTCTTTTAAAACTACACAGGGCACCTAAATGGCTCAGGTAGTGATCTCATGGTTCATGAGTTCCGGGCCCCTGTCGGGCTCTGCACGAAGAGTGCGGAGCCTGCCTGGGATTCTCTGTCTCCCTCTCTCTCTGCCCCTCCCCCGCTCATGCCGTCTCTGTCTCTCTCAAACGTATTTATATACGTATTTACGTATTTATATACGTAAACTTAAACAAAACACAAAACTATAACTGTATTGCAGCTAAGGGCCGTTTCCCCACTGTCAGCCCATTTCCAGTGCCCATTTGGCCAGCTCTCACGTTTTTCGCGTCGAAAATGCCTTGATTTGTTTATGTAAGTGTTTGATACACAGTAGGATATAAGGCATAATGCACAATCATTGTTCGGAAGATGCCAATCGTGTTACTCTGCTAGAGCTGCTATCCCCAAGTGCCACAGATGAGCGACTTAAACGACAGAAAAGTATTGTCTCGCGGGGGCGGAAGCTACCAGGTGTTGGAGGGTTTCTTCCTTCTGAGGGCTGGGAGGGGGAATCTGTTCCAGGCTTCTCTCCTTGGCTTGTAGATGGCTAGCTTTCTGTTCACACAGTGTTCTCCCTATATGCGTGTGTCTCTGTCCAAATTTCCCCTTTTTAGAGTCAGATTAGTGCCCACCCTAATGACCTCATTTTAATTTAATTACCTCCGTAAAAGATCCTATCTCCAAATAAGATCACGTTCAGAGGTACTGGGGTTAGACCTTCAACAGAGGAATTTGGAGGGGACACAATCCAACGCACAACAGCAATGTCATACGTGACTTTTTAAACAATGTTCGTAGACGATCAAATCGTAGCTGGGGCACCTGGGTGGTTCACTTAGACATCCGACTCTTGGTTTCTGCTCTGGTCATGATCTCTGGGTGTGGGAGTTCAAGCCCTGGGATTCTCTGTCTCCCTCTCTCTCCACCCCTCCTCCACTCCGTGTCGCTGTCACTCTCACGGTAAATAAACAAACTTTTAAAAAAATCAAATTAAATTAAAGTTAAAAGTTAAAAATGTTCATATGCCATCAAATCATAGCTGAGACATAAAAATTGACCTGTGGAAAGAAAACCTTAATTTTTATTATTACTGCTGGTATACCTGAGTTCTTTTCTGCGGGTAAACAGGTATCTCCCACGGTTGTGAGAAAGAAAATAGCACAGGTTAACTGGCCTAGATCTCTGCCTGATCTACGGTTGTCATCCAATGTACACAGAACTTCTGATTCTGTAGTCTTAGCTTCAGTGCTCCTGAGAGTCAAACTCCAAAACAAAAGTGACATCCCGTGGGGCAGAATTTCTCCTTTGATTACTTAGGCAGGTAAAAGGATGCAGAGACCGATGCCTTCCTTGTATAGGCAAGGAAACAAGGGTTAGAAAAGAGAAGTGAGGCGAGGCCACAGGGGTCCTCAGTAGCAGCCCTGGACCTTGAACTTGGACCTCACAACTCAATTCCATATTCCCCTGTCACCTCACACTCTCTACCCTGTACGCCAGGTATCCCCGCCCGGCCCGCCTAGCAACATTTACCCACAGCTCACTCACATCTGACTGCTCTTACCCATTTCATTTTTTTAATTGACGCATCATAACGAACGTGCTCAGTACCCAGTTGATGCCCATGAAGAGGATCAGAATTCTGGAGTTTCACTTAGGTGGTTGTTTCCAGAGAAGTCTGTGAAACCAAAAAGAAAACCAAAACAAAACACTAAGTGTCTGATTTGTATCAGGCAGTCGGCTTCTTGACCCTTCAGTTCCAACTTTTTAGCTAAGACCTGCCTTTGCCATAAATACAAATATATGCTTCAAGGCGGAAAACAAATTTTGTCTGAGACGTCTGGCTAGTGGGAATTACCCTTGAAAACGAAAACAACAGCAAGACCTTTACCTCTGCTCTGCCCAGTCTTGGTTAATGCATCGTTACTGGTACGTGAGGTGTGTATTTTAGAAACCACCTCCCTAATTCAGCCACTTTAGGAAGAAACTGTGGCCTGGGCCATGGCTTGCCCAGAGCCCCTCCGGTTAAAGAGATCCGGGGACAGGTCCCTTGACATCCCATCCAGAACTCTGAACACCCCTCATAACACTGCTTACTGGTTATTTAGCACATGTGTAAACTCTTGGAAGTTTAATTCCTCTTTCCCCAGGAAGATGAGAGAAACAGGAGCCCTACTGTTCATTGGCGGGGGACCTAATATTTTACCATGTAGCTCTGTTATGTCACTCTCATATTAAAGACTTGACTGTGTTTTCTCAATACATAACTTCAGGTGACTATTTCCTGATGCCTTGCTAATGCTCCTTAGACGTAAACTTATCTGTGTGTGCTTTATGGGGAAATGCAGGCACACTTACTTTTCATATTTTAAAGTTCTATGGAAAACTTGTTTAATTAAAAGGAAAGTTGTATTTAAAAATCTTAGGGGCGCCTGGGTGGCTCAGTCAGCTGAGCGTCCGACTTTGGCTCAGGTCCTGATCTTGCAGTTCACGAGTTCAAGCCCCACGTCGGGCTCTGTGCTGACAGCTCGGAGTCTGGAGCCTGCAACCTGCTTCGGATTCTGTGTCACCCTCTCTCTCTGCCCCTCCCCCACTTGTGCTCTCTCTCTCTCTGTCAAAACTAAATAAACATTAAAAAAATTTTTCTTTAATCTTAAAATTTTCTTTTAGATTTCTTATAAGTTAGTGTTGTTGTTTTTTTAACTTCTTTTCAGGGTTATTAAGTCGGGTTAAACTATACTAAACCCCAGCTGTGTTTTTTTGAGTCTAAAATCTTGGCCTGTGTGGACCAACCCTACAGAGTGGTCTCAGAACAAAGGGTGTTCCAATATGCAGGCAGTTCGTGCCGCGTGAACTCTAATTCTAGAACATTAGACTTATCGTGTTAAATTGCTTTCTGGATGTTTCTCTGTGGAAGTCTTGGAATAATCCTCCCTTTCCTTTCCTTGAGCCAAGAAAATTCTGAACCAGAACAATTTAATTTCAGCGTGTGGAAAAGCTATATTCAATGAACCGAACACAGTGCTAAGATAGGTTTTTTTTGGGGGGTGGGGGTGGTACAAGGACATTTTGATCACTTTTGTATGTTACTAAAATATCTGGATTTCTCTATAAAAGTTCTACAAATATTTCCACGCTTCGTTTCAGAGGATCATTTTTGCAAACTTTGTTTCAAAGTCTGAGCAGCTCAAGAGTAAACCTTTCTGCGCCATAGTTATTGTGTTATATGTTAAGCATTTGGAAGGAACCCCGAGGAGGCCTCAGGAAGCAGTTACTGCCTCTTGACTTATCATCCTGAAGGCGATTTGTTTTAAAGTTGATAATCCCTAGGGCTACAAGAGTGTCCCACATCTGCCCTGAATTGAAAACAGATTCCCATTAAGAGCCTTACATCAGTGCTGCGGATTCATTCGATCTGAGTCAGAAAGGAAGTCAGAGAACATTCGAACGTATGGCCTGATAGCTACACAGCAGCTCCCTTCATGGAGGATCAGGACCGCAGGGTACGTAGATATCCATTTTCAAATTTTTTAGAATGGTGTTTCTGTGCAGAAGCGTCCTTCGGACGTTTAGGCAGGAATATTCGGAAGGGGACTATGGTAGCTAATAGGTGACAAGTAACCCTTGTCTGGGACTGTCAGGGCTACTAACGGATTGCTCAGAATCCCAAGAGGCTCGGAAGGTTGTGCTGCTTCGGAATTCTTCTGCCAGGTTTTGCCGTTTTGGGGACTTATCACTTATATGAGAAGATATATTCCTATAATTATGCAGATATTTATATAAAAGTTTCCCCCCACACTGAGACTCTAACACGGTTTTGTAAGCCAAGAAGTTGTTACTGCTGAAAAACCAGCACTTTTCCAACCTCTGCTTATCTGTGAAATTATTTTAAAAGATGTGCATTCGTGCTAAGAATGTAGGATATAACTATGTATCCCGTACTATAAGCCTCAGGGGACAGGGACCATCTGAGTAACTGTGTAGCATTTAATATCCTACTGAAGTCTTAGCTTTGTTTTGGTCTTCTCTGTTAAAGCAGTATATTATTATTCTGGGAAGTGCTTCCCTTTTTTAAAAATTTATTTATTCGGAGAGAGTGTGTGAGTTGGGGGATAGGGGCAGAGGGAGAGGGAGAGAGCATCCGAAGCAGGCTTCACGCTATCAGCGAGGACACCCACACGGGGCTCGAACTCACGAACCGTGAGATTGTGACCTGAGGCGAAACCTCAAGAGTCAGATGCTTAACTGACTGAGCCACATCGGTGCCTCGTGCTTTTCCTTTTTATTTATTTATTTTTTTTAAGTTTATTTATTTATTTTTTGAGAAAGAGAGCAAGCACGAGAGGGGGAGGGGCAGAGAGAAAGAGAGAGAAGAAGAGAGAGAGAATCCCAAGCTAAGAGCGTGGAGCCCAATGCGGGGCTCAGTCTCACAAACCGTAAGATCATGACCTGAGCTACAATCCAGAGCCGGTTGCTTAAGCAACTGTGTCACCCAGATGCCCATGCTTTTTCTTTTTAATTAGAAAGGAGGTTAGACTTGTCCATTAAAGATGATGAAAGGAAAAAGAAGCATAGAGTGGTTATGAACAAGGAAGGATCTGAGGGCCCAGAAGCTTGAGGCACAGATGCTGAGCCCTCCAGCCTGGCTCCTTCTGGCTCCTTCTCGGATTCTGGACTAGGCTTTGGGGAGTGGGGGCCTCGTGGGTTACTTCCAGAAGTCTATTCCCCTTACCATCTTCTCTGAGAACCTCAGGACAGTGCCTAGTACAGTTGATACCTGATACGTACCTGTTGAATGAAAAGAGAATTATGAAAAGGAATCCTAGAAGAAGCGTCAGTCTGAACATACCGACCTAGTGCACCTCGTTAAATTTCCACCCATCTTTTTGGTAAGATTCATGCCCAAAGTAGTGACCAGGAGGCCCTGGGTAATTGAGAGAAAAGTGTTCGTGTGGCGGTCAGAACAAACGCATGTAAAATGCCTGATTCCATGGTTATGGTACTAGCAAAGTAAGGAAGTCTGAAATATGAGTCTTGAGAGGTAACAATCGTGTCCTGGGAGATTGTTCAGGAATCCGAGGAAAGCTGGTATGGGAGAGAAGGAACAAACACAGCTGGCCATCTTTCGCTTCCACTCCATGCAGACGGGCCCATCACAAATGTTCTGACAGTACAAAGCCCGCCCTTGTTACACGCGCGTCCCCTGGTTTCAGAAACAATACGTTAAGAGCAGCCCAGTTGGCAGGTAAGATTTTCTGTACAAATGCCAAAATCCTGTTCCCTCTTGACTGGTCGCCCACAGTTCTTGAAAGAGGGAAGGTTTTTCAGATGCCAGAAATTGACTGCGAACTGTGTCATGGGACTATGCCCTCTTAATCCCGGCAAGACAGAGGCTTCCTTTTAGAAAAGGAAGCACATTTGGGTTTTTGTGCTAGAGCATCCAAAAAGATGTATTGATCAACTCGGACAGAAAGGGGAATTATTAGGCTTAGAAACATCTCTTCTGTCCTATTTAAGGAGACTGGCAAATGAGCCTTGAAATCTATAGAAACGGTTCTAGTTGAGAGACCAGCTTCCTCTTTGGGAGATAACTATATATATATATATATATATATATATATATATATATATATATATAT
>NW_026057580.1:101820750-101880635 GCF_023721935.1 Panthera uncia
TATATATATATATATATATATATATATATATATATATATATATATATATATCTTAATTTAACTAACCTACTTAATCTCAACCCCAGAGGTTTGGGAAGAAAAGAAAAGCAATGTGGCAGACACTTCCAGGGTGAAACCCGTATCATAAATTTAACTACCATTACCATAAGTGATACCCACCTCCCAAAAGCTCTCTGCTACTTTTTGAGTAACAAAATAAACAAATGATTGTATCCCCTTTCCCTGGCCCGTATTTGAACACGAGACATGTCACTAAGGGGCCGTGCCACCAAGCCAACTCACGGCCTCACTTCTCTCTGGAAGTTTCGTAAGCCATCGTTTGGAATTCAGAACACATTATCCCCCAGAAACAAGTTTGGCTCCCAGCTCAACCCCTGAATGCAGATTTAGCCGCAAGTAGTGAGGATTTGTGACAAGTTTCTGGAAATGGACAGCAAGAGCTTTTATCATTTTGTTTAATGCCACTAGAGAATAAATTTTACAATGAACTGTAGTACCGCTTTGGAGAGCGTTTTTAATGTCCTTGAGAATTCATTCTTGGCCTCGCGCCCTGTTCCTTTCTTTGTTTGAACCCCAACCAGCCATCCTATGTGCTTTGTCTCCTGCTACTTCCTCAATGGTACCCTAGGTTAGAGTCCTAGTAAATTATTTGCATGTTGTTTTTTACTCCTGGTTTATCCTGCCTGGAATGTCTTCCTCCCCTTCTGATTCCTGCCAAACTTTTGATCAGCTCAAATATTAACACAGTTAAAACTCCTCTGTGGGGCCTCAAACTCCTTTGGTGCCTCTCTGCTCCCTTGGTCACAAAGCCCTGTGAAAAGCTTTTGCACATAGCTTCAGGTGGTTCCTCTATTGACCTTCTAAATTGCCAAGGACTACAGTTTGAAAATATGCCCTATGAAAAGTCATAAATTCCCTCCCCACCTCTCCTCATTTCTAGAACACCTCCAAATACCTTGATGTATTAGCATTCACCACATTATATTACGATTTATAATTGACATGTTGTGTCCTCTTCTCTAAGCTGAGAACTCCTTAAAGATAGAGATTTCCTCAGAACTTATTGCAATGCCTGAAACAAAGTAAATAATTAATAAAAGAATAGGGGGATGGATGGATGGATGGATGGAAGGATAGATGGAGGGATGAACACATAATCGGGTGCATAAATGGATGGTATGATTAGGTCAATGGATGGATGGATAGATGGGTAGGTGGGACTACTGGAGAAAAAGCTTTAGAGAAGGATGAAGAACTATTTAAAAACTTCTATGGGGGGCGCCTGGGTGGCTCAGTCGTTTGGGCGTCTGACTTTGGCTCAGGTCATGATCTTGTGTTTCATGAGTTCAAGCCCCACATCAGGCTCTGTGCTGACAGCTCAGAGCCTGAAACCTGCTTCAAGTTCTGTGTCTCCCTCTCTCTCTGCCCCTCCCCCTGCTCACGCTCTGTCTCTCTCTCCCCAAAATAAATATTTTTTAAAAATTTTTTAATAAAATAAAAAATAAAAACATGTATGGAATTCTGGATGGATCTTTCAGAAAGTTTCAAGGGCATGATATGGATAGAATCTGTCTATTATTCTATTTACACTGTTTTGTATGGGAGGGATTATGAGCAGTGGGAAGAAAATGGAGCTTGGAGTAAGAATATATGGGTTCGGGGGCGCCTGGGTGGCTCAGTCGGTTGAGCGTCCGACTTCGACTCAGGTCATGATCTCACAGTTCATGAGTTCGAGCCCCGGGTTGGGCTCTGTGCTGACAGCTCAGAGCCTGGAGCCTGCTTCAAATTCTATGTCTCCTCTCTCTGCTCCTCCCCTGCTCATGCTCTGTCTCTCTTTCCTTCAAAAATAAACGATAATAAAAAAAACATTAAAAAAAAGAATATATCTCTAGCTCTCTACTTTCTAGCTATGTGGCCTTGAGCAGATCATTTACCTCTCTACTTTTGCTTTTACTTCTCTGTAAGATGGGAGGAATACCTACCTTCAAAGAGCTTTTGTAAGGATTTTGTAAGTTTTGTAAGGATTAAGTGGTAATCGATCTAAAATCCTCTAGTCTAAGCCATACCAGGTTGAAGATAGGTAGTAAATATCAGTCTAAATCAGAAATGGCAGACATAGAACTTTGAAACCAGAAGAAACCTGGGCCCCTGGGCCCAGACCTGGACAGTCGCCTGGTGCCACTCACCCCCTTCATTTTGATTCAGCTTGTCAACAGCATGGCTCTACGTTCTATCAGCCACTTTGCATATTGCTTGGGTGATTAAAAATAAAATAGACTTGGAAGTGTGAAAAAAAAAAAAATAAGAGGGTTTCGGGAGATTTGTGAGAGAGTATAAGAAGGAAACATCCCAAAGTAGAATTCAATAAACTGTGATAGAAGAAGAGGGATTATTTGCACATTTAAAACAAGTAGGGGGGCAGGGATTAAGAAAAAGCTGTTTGATGGGGCGCCTGGGTGGCGCAGTCGGTTAAGCGTCCGACTTCAGCCAGGTCACGATCTCGCGGTCCGTGAGTTCGAGCCCCGCGTCGGGCTCTGGGCTGATGGCTCGGAGCCTGGAGCCTGTTTCCGATTCTGTGTCTCCCTCTCTCTCTGCCCCTCCCCCATTCATGCTCTGTCTCTCTCTGTCCCAAAAATAAATAAAAAACGTTGAAGAAAAAGCTGTTTGGTGGAAGGTAGTTACAAAGAGAAAGGAAGAGAAATTGCACTGGTGAGAAATTAACACTTCCAGGATTCTAAAAGGAATTATTGTTAACGTATATACCTCCAAGTACATGCCTAGGCATTTGTAGCCCCCAAAAGTGCCTTGTATATTTCGCGTACTTTACATAAGTAGTAAGGATAGTAATACATTTCTATCACTTATTATGCCATTTACCAGGTGCCAGGCACCCTTCGAAGAGTCATTTTAACCTCACAACGACCCTGTGACGTACACACATATGTACATACATACATACATGTGTGAGGAACATAAAATCTTTATTTTACTGATAGGAGGGCACACAGCCAGTCATATGACTGGGAAGTGTAGGAGCCAGTACTTGGGCCCATGCAGGCTGGTTCCAGAATCTGCACACTCACACAGAAATGTACTCACAGCTGATGTGGCTCCTGGTACAGATCAAATGGCCGACTCAGCTGCCATCGTCAACAACACTCTAAAATCCCCTTCGGTGAGTATATCCCTATGGATGTACTTTTTTTTTTTTTAAATGTTTATTTATTTTTGACAGAGAGAGAGAGAGAGAGAGAGAGAGAGAGACAGAGCATGAACGGGGGAGGGGCAGAGAGAGAGGGAGACACAGAATCCAAAGCAGGCTCCAGGCTCTGAGCTGTCAGCACAGAGCCCGACGCGGGGCTCGAACTCACAGACCGCGAGATCATGACCTGAGCCGAAGTCGGACGCTCAAACCGACTGAGCCACCCAGGCGCCCCTGGATATACTTTTTAAAATACAATTTTAACGCCTGAAAAGTCAGAGTGGTAGAGTTTTATAGCATGGAGGGACATTTGGTTCATTATGCCCAGATCAACCAGGGAAAGTCAGCTTCAGGGTCACTAGTCAGAATCTCCGGGGACAGACTGGCTGCAAGGATCAGATGATCTTAGCGGCCCACATAGCACTGTGGCAGCAGAAAAACATCACCTTTATTCGAGATAATGTCCAGGGAATTCTAAAAAAAGTTCTTCCTGGAAGTTTGTAGTCATTGCTCTGGTGACACTCCGTTTTCCAAATATGAAAATAAAGATAATCATACATTATCCTTCCTCTTTTTTTTTATGAAGTGTCATCTATTTTTATCGGTTTTTAAAAAGTAACAAAATATACGGTCTTTGAACACTCTCTTTTTGTTTCCTACATTGAGTTAAAAAGGACCATGTTCTACAATATTCCATTACTCGTATGCCATCCCTGAACACTTACCTCTCCCTCAAATTCCTCTGAGCAATTTTGAGTCCATCCTCCCTTTATCAAAATAGAGACTTGTTCAAATAGTTAACACATTTAACAAATTCCACAAATTCTGATCCAAAGACATGTGAGGTAGGCAGAAAAAAATGTGAGTTCTGCCCTCTTCTACCTGTTTGAATTAGTGTTAAGTGTTACTATAATTAATACAATCACTATGCAAGTGCTACAAAGTTATCTAATTCTCTGGCTATTTTAGTCATTCCTATTTTAAGCCGTTCACATGCCCCACTGATGTTTTAGGGCATGGCTTTTGGATGAATAGGTAGGTAGGTTTCTCGTAGAGGTTGCCAGAGGTTTTGCCTGTCTCCAATACAACCAGTGAATGACCCACCTGAGTGCGTACCTTTGACTCAGGAAAACTGGAAAAAGTAGCATTTGACACCAAGAATCATAAAAATCAGGAGCCAGGAAGAACCTAGTCTTCTTCTTGGATTACGGTCCAGGGAAAGGAAGGAAGAGAGGGAGGGAGCTGAGGGGAGTCAGTAGATTCGCTAGGTCTTTGTCTCCAATCCTTTTCTCATTACAGCCTGGCTGGAGAACGTCTTACCCATAAACGCATTCATGTAAAATTCAATCCCCTTCGGAGTATTTTTGCATCCGTTCAGGTGTCCTGGAAATAAATATTAAATTAAATTAAACTTTAATTTCACTTAAATTCTGAATAAAAGGCTTTGCATAAACGGACCAAAAGGAGTCTAACTCTCCAAAAGTAGGTCAAATAGAATAAGGCACTTTCAAGAATCCAGAACAATCCCATCATTTAAAAAAAAAAAAAAAGGCCTGCAAGTTCAATAAATAGCTAATAGAAATACACAATCAAGCTAGAAGTGGCCTTAAAGGAACGGATTGTTTTTAAACCATTAAACGGTTCCAAAATGCCAAGGAAATATAGGACACTAAAATGAAGTCCAGATTCTCAAACAGAGGTTGAATTTTAAGTAAACTCTTCACTGGTAAAATGGATATTTTGGAAATGGTTTTAGGCCACCGAGCTCTCTGGCAGGGCTATTGTGGAGATGGGAGGAGATTTAATGAATATAAATCTCTCAGCCCAGTAGTACATAGCTGATACTAATATTCTGTTGAATGAATGCTGAATAATTCTGGACTAACTTAGCCAAGCCAACTCAGCACTTTCCTTCAGCCCCAGCTGACACCTTCGCATGGGTTATTTCACAGATTATACGAAAGCAGTATTTTCTGGAAAGAGTGATCCTCTGGAAGAAATAGTCCCAAATTTCTGAGACCTGTTTCCTAATCTTTAATGGTTAAGGTTAATGTCAGATGTATTAACTCTAATATTAGAGTTATGACTGATTGGGTTGCTCTGAGAGTTAAATGGGATCACGTTCATCCATTCATTCATTCATTTAAAAAATACTGATTGTGGGGGCACCTGGGTGGCTCAGTCCGTTGAGCACCCAACTTTGGCTCAGGTCATGATCTCACAGTTCGTGGGTTCGAGCCCCATGTCGGGCTCTGCGCTGACAGCTCAGAGCCTGGAGCCTGCTTCGGATTCTGTGTCTCCCTCTCTCTCTGCCCCTCCCCTGCTCGCACTCTGTCTCTCTCTCAAAAATAAATAAACATTTAAAAAAAATTTTTTTAAAACATAGGAGAAGCATGATGTCTCATCATACATATCAGATTGAACATATGCTCTTTTTTCCCTCTCCCTCCTCAAACCCTGGTAAAATGGAAGAGAAAATAAATAAATAAATAAATAAATAAATAAAGGTACCAGAACAACAGTGCTGTATTGGGTGGGGAGGTTGGAGGGTCGATAACAGAAATGAGAAAAGCCAACGGAAGTTGGCAAGACTGAACCCAGGTTGAGGGAAACCATGGCAACTGATGCAGTATCCAGCAGGGAAAACCGAAAATTAATTATTTGGGGTGTAGGATTTAGAGAATACCCATAAGAACAAGCTCATTGGAGTCACTCACCCCAGGAAGGTTCGGGTTTGGGGAAAGAAGGCAGGGCTATCCCATCCCCTACAAGGCCACGGGGCAGGGAAGGGCTGAAAATAGGAGGATCCTTTGGAAGCCTGTATGTATAGGGAGCAGTTAGAACTCCAGCCCGGGCCCCACGGCCCCTACCATCCTGGGCCTGTCTGGGCAGCCATGAAGCTACACTATTCCCCTCCCCGTTGTAGCAGAAGAGTGGAGAAGTTGAACCAGAAACAGTCCAGTCTCAGGAATGGCTGAGGAAGGGGTTCACTCACTACCCGAGAAAAACAAGGGAACGAAGAGAAAATCTACATACTAAAAGGCAAGACTTTCCAGTTATCTTCCCAAATTCAGCTCCCAGTATGCTGGCAGCTAGGGTTTTACATAGCCTCTCCCCACTCCAGCTACCACCACCAAGAGAGGATTGGGGAGGATTCCTCCCAAAGACCTGCCCAGTGGTGAAGATTTACACAAATGCTGACATGTGGGGGTCTCCTACAAGAATCTGGGCCCTCTGTCAGATCAATCACGGTGAAGGCCACAACAAAAAGCCCCACATCGCAGGGCTTACCATCTGATTTCTGGTGCCCCCGTCGTAAGAGAGAACAAAGGATCATCAAACAACAGGAGAAAGCAGATGAGTGGGGAAAATGAACTCAGAGGCAACAGAGACGATGTGGGGGATACAACTGCATCAGAAACATGCGATGGGTATCCTCAGTGAGGCAAAGGAAACAAAACCAAAAACAGATAAAATAAAAAAGGAGCATTCTGATAACAAAACAATCTATAGAAGGCTTAGAAGATAAAGCTCAGAAAATCTGTCAGCACCAGATAGGAAGCAGGACAGATAGTCTACGGGAATTGGATAATCAGTCCAATAGGGTCAAGCATCCAAATAAAAAAAGTTCTAGAAAGCACTGAAAAAATAAGATGGAGGAAATCAATGAAATCATACAAAAATATCCTAGAAGTGAAAGACGTGAGCTTCCTGATTAGAAAGACCCACCCAGCACCCAGCATAGAGAATAAAACACATCATTATGATATTTTAGAACACCAGGAATAAATAGGAGATCCTAAAAGCTGCCACAGAGAAAGAGAGAAAGAAAGAAAGAAAGAAAGAAAGAAAGAAAGAAGAAAGAAAGAAGAAAGAAAGAAAGAAAAAAGAAAAGAAGAAAGAGAAGAAAGAAAGAAAAAGAAAGAAAAAGAAGAAAGAGAAAGAAAAAGAAGAAAGAGAAAGAAGAAAGAAGAAAGAAAGAGAAGAAAGAAAGAAAGAAAGAAAGAAGAAAGAAAGGCCACGTAAAGCATCAAGAATCTGAATGGCATTGACTTCTCAACAGAAACACTGGAAGCCGGGAAACAATAACTTCCAAATTCTGAGGTGCAAATGATTTCTGACCTGCAAGCATCAGGTAGACTGAAAGTATATAAGGAATCAAAACCTTCACATCACTCACACCCCTTTTCAGCAAGCTCCTGGAAGATGTGCTCCACCAAAATGAAGGAACAAGCAAAGCACAACCAACCGTAAGCCCCGAATGGGGCTCCAGATGGAACATCTCCAAAAGAGAAAGAAAGAAAGAAAATTGATATACAAATAGGTTCTACCATATTGCAGGTTGTTTTATATTCTATCAGCAAGTTTGGAGTAGATTAATGGATGTGTATATAGAAAAATAAGCAAATTTAAAAAGAAGACTCCAAGGAAAAATAACTGAGAAAAGAAATAATGATTACAGTTCGCAGTATGACTCAGCCGTGAACAATATTTACTGATGATAATGGAAGCACTGAACATTAATAGAACCATAAATTGGAATATACATGTGGTCACTTTAGAGATGCATAGCTCAGACCTCCCTTCAAAGGGTAGCCTGCTATGGGGAGTGTCCCACTTTGGGACCCAGTGTTGTCTTCACGGGGAAGGGTGACACGGCTGGGTTCCCAGCTATTGACTAAGCACAGCAAAGGGACGAGAGCCAGTCCCTGCTGCCCAGTTCAGGACTTCTCCAATTGGCAGCCTTTACTGTGGGTCTCTCTATCAGCCTGGCCTTGACTTTCTCAGAACTACCCTGAAGTCTAAGTCTCCTCGTACCTGACCTTCCTTCCTTGCCCCTCTCCTTCATGGTGTCAGATCAGCCCTGGAGCTGCCCCCTTTATCTTTCACAGGCTAGTAGGTCCTGTGTATTTTTTTAATTCTATCTTGGTTTCTGCTTCTCAGAGTACCTGAGCTGACACAATCACTAGATTGGGAGGAAAAGGGGGGTGAGGGTGGGGGGACAGGTTGGAACGTGAAATCATCATTTCTCGTTTTGGAAAGTCGACAGAAAATGTCTACATGTCTATAATGGAAAAAAAAAAAAGAATTGGCAGGATAAGCACACGATTTAGAAATGAAGAAGGCAGGGGTGCCTGGGTGGCTCAGTCGGCTAAGCATCCGGCTTCAGTTCAGGTCATGATCTTGTGGTTCACGAGCTAAAGCCCCGCGTCGGGCTCTGTGCTGACAGCTCAGAGCCTGGAGCCTACTTCAGATTCTGTGTCTCCCCCTCTCTCTACCCCTCCCCTGCTCACACTCTGTGTCTCTCTGTCTCTCAATAATAAACAAATGTTAAAAGAGATTGAAAGAAAAAAAAAAGAAAAGAAATGAAGAAGGCAATGCCAGAAACAAACACAAATAAAATAATTACAAGGGCAAGTTGTGGTTGTGTCAGGAAAGGAGGGGTGAAGTAGGGAACTCTATGCGTGGGGGAGGGAGGGGAGTCAGGTCTTGAATACTATGATTTAATATACATTGCTTGCTGGGGCGTCTGGCTGGCTCAGTCGGTAGAGCACACAACTCTTGATCTTGGGATCCTGAGTTCGAGCCCCATGTTGGGAGTGGAGATTACTTAAAAATGAAAAGTAAAAACAAAAAGAAGTGAAAAGTGCCTTATTTAAAAATAAATAAATAGGAGCGCCTGGCTAGCTGTCAGTTAAGCATCTCTGACTCTTGGTTTTGGCTCAGATCATGATCTCATGATCCGTGAGTTCGAGCCCCACATCGGGCTCTGTGCTGACAGCTCGGAGCCTGGGCCTGCTTCGGATTCTGTCTCTTTCTCTCTCTCTCTCTCTCTCTCTCTCTCTCTCTCTCTGCCCCTCCCCTGCTCACACTCTGTTTCTCTCAAAAATAAACAAACATTAAACATTTTTTAAAAAGTCACTTTGAAGATACAGTTCTTAAACCAGATAAATGTACTTTATGTTCCAAACATAAGGTATAGATAAACAGGACTCACAGATGATCGATCAAGGTTGTGGCCAACATCAGCCGTGGTGTCTTTGCCTTGTTTTGCCCTCTCCCCGCTCGCCTCTCCCTGCACCAGAACGGCCTGCAGCCCCTGCTTCTAAGCGCATTTCTCTGCAGAGAGGACACCCCTGCAGGTGTAACCAGGGCACACTAGACATGGGGGAAGGTCACCCACGTATGCCAAGGACGATACCGAACGAGATCCAAGCCGGCTGCTTCCCACCTGCCTCTGAGCCGCCCCCCCACCACCCCCAACGCCAGCAGGCTTGCTGTGTGCTTCCAGCTGAACCCGGATTCACTTCTTCCTTCTCCCCAGACCCCGGGGGCTGCTTAGCTAGTGTGATACTCTCCTCCTGGACGGCCTGCTGGGCGGAGGGGACACGAGGGAGAGATGACCGCAGAGCAGCCCTGTCCGCCTGCGTGTCCCCACAGCCCCACAGCTGTGACCCCACCCCCACCCCCACCCTGCGACCACCTGAGCCCTGAGACAGCCGCCACCGGGGCCCCTGGACCCCGGCCGCACAGCTTCCTCCCGGAGAGCGCAGGCGGGGGGCAATGTAGAGTGTGTGAGTGTGCGTGTGTTTGCGCGTGATCACCTCACATGATCACAGCTCTTCCCTGCTTGGTCAGAAGCACGTGTGCCTGCCTGGACCTCACAGTGGTCTCTCCCCATGTGTGTCTAGTCTTGAGACAGGCGAGGCACCGGAGCAAACACTGGATTGCCCGGAGGAGGGATTGTTATCTATACCCATGTCTAGATCGACATCTGTATCTATATCGATACCGGGTTTTTTTATGTTTATTTATTTGAGAGACAGAGAGCACGCACGCACACACACGGGGGAGGGGACGAAAGAGAGAATCCCAAGCAGGATCCGCACTGCCAGCACGGAGCCCCACGCAGGGCTTGATCCCATGAACCGCGAGACCATAACCCGAGCCAAAATCAAGAGGCAGACGCTCGCCTGAGCCACCCAGGCACCTCTGTCTATTTTTTTTTTAAGTGCTGTAAGCAGTGGGAATGAGGACAGACCATGAACTCCAAAATGCCTGCCGGGAGCCCCGTGAGTTAGCTACACTCCGTCAGCAGCAGCATGTGATCTGCTTCAGGACAAGGGACAAAAGTCTTCCCCATTGCAGATGCGGGAATCTACCAGAATATTCTTGATGACAAGAATCAACAGGCGGCCTATTTTTTTTATTATTATTTTTTTTTTCTATTTCATAAAAGTAATACACACTCAATCGGGTGAAATTAAAACTTGGAAACAAGTACAAAAGAGCCGCGGTTACACAACCCAGAGGCACTCGCTGTGGGCCTTGTTTTCTTTCAGTCTCGTTTTAAGTCTTTTCCAGAGCTTTGCAATTTTATTTTATGCGTAATTTCATATCCTGCTTTGCCACTTACAACTTCATCAAATGCATTTCCTCATACCATTAAAAACTCTCTGTAAGCATCTTTTTTCGAAGTCTGTGTAATATTTCAACTCACAGATGTAGCATGATTCGTCCAATCGTTCTTTTAAATCTGCCCGATCATTCATTTTAAATTATTTCAAGATTTTCCGGGCACCTGGGTGGCTCAGTCAGTTAAGCGTCTGACTCTTCATTTCAGCTCGAGTCACGATCTCACGGTCATAAGATAGAGCCCCTCATCGGGCTCCGCGCTCAGCTTAAGATTCTCTTTCTCTCCGTCTCCCCCTGCCCCTCCCCTGCTCTCTCTCCCTCTCTCTCCCTCTCAAAAAATAAAAAAATAAAAAATAATAACGTATTTCAAGCTTTTCTAATTAGAAACAATTTGGGGATGTCTTCTGGCATATACAGCTTTGTCCTCATTTCGGATCATTTCCTCAGAAGAGATTCCCAGAAATGGAGCTGCTCAGTCAAGTGGTATGAACACTTTTAAGGCTAAGTAAATCTTTTTTTTTTTTCCAGACAGATTGTGAAAAATTTATGATTTATTGATGTTCAGATTCTTCAGAGAAAAATGTGCAAACAACAAGCACATGTCCACAGCCCAGCTTAAGACAGTGCATTATTTTAAGGAGCAGGATTGCAAGGATATGGGGTCTTTGGGGTAGAGAATAAGAGAAAACGAGTGAGAGGGGAAGGGTGGCTGCAAGGAGAGAGAGAGAGATTTGTTTTGCCTTGAACCATATTGTCCTGAAGTGATTTTCTGAGGAAGTCATTAGGAGATAAAATTTAAGCTGCTTTGTATCCAATCCACCTTGTATTTCTGGGATGTGCATGTGAGGAAGGACATTCACTTACACGGAGCATATGTGACATTACCTCCTTCTCTCGACCTCAAGCCTGCTCCCCTCCAGTCCCCATGCATAGGAATCAGACACAAAATCCTGAGCTATGTAGCAAGGCCGTAACTGGGGCACTTGAATTCAACTTCCAATCCTCCTCGCATGTGGCCTTAGAAAAGCTGCCTAACCATTTCTAAAGTTCCATTTCTTGGGGCGCCTGGGTGGCTGAGTCCCTTGCGCATCTGACTTCGGCTCAAGTCATGATCTTGGGGTTCGTGGGTTCGAGCCCAGCATCAGGGTCTGTGCCGACAGCTCAGAGCCTGAGGCCTGCTTCAGATTCTGTGTCTCTCCCTCTCTCTCTCTCTCTCTCTCTCTCTGCTTCTCCCCAGCGCTCTCTCTCTCTCTCTCTCTCTCAAAAATAAGCATTATTTTTTTTTTAATTTCTATTTCTTTATCTGGAAAATGAGGGTGAAGCTAATACTATCAGCTGCTACAGTTGTAGCATGGTTAAAACAAGATAAGCATCTAGCCCCATACTGGGTATATAATATTAGCTTATAGTGTGGTCCTGGGTGTTTGGGGGGCTCAAGGAAAGCCATTTCCCAGAGTGGTAGCCAGAAAACCCTTTACAGGCTTTTGCTGAGGGTGTGCTATTGACAATACAGTTGATGTTTTTCAAAAAGCAGTGAAAAGCTCTGTACTTTTTTCCACAATTCTTCTTGGGTTCCAAGATTTCAGAGTAGGGTTTCATACAGGCGATTCCGGCAGACGTTTCTCCCTCCTTGGGTACTTTGCAAGCAAAAAGTGAAAGAGTCTAGGCATGTATCAAGCTGCCAACTCTGATCTTACTTTTCCTATGTTCTAACCTACTGAGCGAAGAGCCTCTAACATCTAATCAAGGTGGTCAGATGTCTGGATTACAGGTTTGGCAACTTATGGATAAGCAGGTGCCTCGGATTCTTTCTCTTTAACCAACACTTCTGGTTGCTTAGGTAGGTTAGAGATTGAAGGTGTTATATGAGTGAGGGATTAAAGTTCAGTTCCAGATTTGCCAACAATCTAGTGATAGTCAATGGTTGTTAACTTTTTTGCATGGGAAATATCTCTAAAAACGTGATTCTCTCCTAAAGAATATGTCCTTTCTCTACAAAGTGCACATATGCACATTCGCATAAAATGGTTATAAACATCAAGGAATTTAAGACTTCCCTGAAGCCAATTCATGGATTCTCCAGCAAGGAGGTCTGGTCTTACCAGAGAGGTCCGGGACTAGCCCGTGGTCACACAAATATTTAGCAGCAGAGGCAGAATTACAACCAGGTGTCCTGTCCCCCAGTCTGCCATCCCACTCGGCCTTTTCTCCACATGCTCTGCTAGCAAGAAAAGCCTATAGAGGAAGCCTAAAAGGTCACACGTAGGGATGGGACAGAAGTGCAGGAGCTATTCTTGCCCTGGGTCTCTGATGCCATCATGATGGAGCTGAAAATCTAGAAGGTACTCCTTTTTCCTCAAGACGCCTGTCCGACACTCAGAACAATACCTTAAGGAGTCTACTCCTAATGGCCTCTTGAGGATCAGGGGTGATTGTGGGGTGCCAGTGTGGTCCAGTGTGATCCTTCCCCCACTCTCAAGAGCCACAGTGTGGTCTGGGTCAGTGACTCCTACAGCCCTGGAAAATTAGGGCTGTTATAGGAACAGACATTCAGAATGTGGCAGCATGGGGGTGCCTGGGTGATGCAGTTGATTAAGCATCTGACTCTTGATCTCACCTCAGGTCATGGTCTCGAGGTTTGTGAGTTTAAGCCCCGCATCGGGCTCTGCGCCGATGGCATAGAGCCTGCTTGGGATTCTGTCTCTCCTTTTCTCTGCCCCTCCCCTGCTTGTGCTCACCGTCTTTCTCTCCCAAAATAAATAACTAAATAGGAGAAAGAAAGAAAGAAGGAAAGAAAGAAAGAAAGAAAGAAAGAAAGAAAGAAAGACAAAGAAAGAAAGAAGAAAAAAAAGAATGTGGCAGCACATTACAATCAAGTGGTCTTCAATCACTACTCTGTCTCTGTTCATGTCCAGTGACCCCTCCTGTCTCTCCTGAGTGTCTCAGCTCTTCTCCAGGATTCCTTGGGGCTGTGCACACCCCCTGCCACCATGGGCACAGACTCCCCTCCTACCCCCTGCAGTGCCCCAGTGACATTCGTCAGAGACAGCCACTTGCCCGTCTAGGTTGTTGTGCAATCCCCTATTAAATCTGTGTTAACGCTGCCTTTAAATGTTTGTCTCTAAAATCATTTTATCTTTGATCTGTTTTGCAAGCTGTTACTTCGTTTCCTGTTCCGTGTGTGTGCATGTAATTAGCGTGTGCGTGTGTGTGTGTGTGTGTGCGTGCGTGCGCGTGCGCGTCTCTGTTGTTTGCAACACCTCCCAGTTGGGGATCATTTGTAAATTTAGTTAATGAGCATTTAACACATTCCCTTTGATGAAGCCGTTAAATCTGGCTTCACGCTGGCATCCCACCAGACATCTCCCTGCTCCCCAGCCATTTGTGTTTACCTATTCTTAACTACTTAGTTATGGTTTCTTGTTTGTCAGCACAATATCAAGCTAACCTTTCGTCCTGTCTGGAAACAAGTCGGGCTTCCGTTGTGTGCGAAAATGCTTAAATCTGTACTCAGGGCAAGTCCACTTTCGCCGAGCAAAATACAGTGTAGCCAGAACACATTTCATGATCGCCTAACTGGTCGTGCACGTGGCAGCCAGCATATAAGCTATCGCTGCGGGCTTTTGCAAAAACAAATACCCATCTCAAAACCTGTGGGCTCCAGCTGGCGGGGTCCTTCTGGATTTAATTATAACTTGATCTCTGAAGAGGGAATATGTGTCAAGTGCACTTTTCAATCACTTAGAGAAAGCAGAGTAAGTGACTGAGCGGTCCTGGGATTCGCTTAGGAGATGAGCCCTCACTGCTGTCCCCTAGAGGAGACACTCACAGGAATCACAATCCTGTCCCTCCCAGAACCACACAGGCTGTCTCCTACGCTAGGGGCTTAAAAAGAAAACAGCATAAAGGGGCGCCTGGGTGGCTCAGTTGGTTAAGCGTCTGACTCTTGATTTCGGCCCAGGTCAAGATCTCATGGTTCGGGAGGTCCAGCCCCATTCTGCGCTGACAGTGTGGAGCCTGCTTGGGATTCTGCCTCTCTCAAAATAAATAAAGAAAAACTTAAAAAAAAAACAAAAAACAAAAAAACACGGCACCCAGATGTCTCTAAGATCAACTATCTAAAACTCAGTACAATTGAAAATACAAAAACAAACTGAGGGAGGGGAAGGAACAATATATTCTTCTTTACATAAAACAGGAGTAATCCACCAGCTTAGAAAAATCCTCCCAGTGCTTTGTCTCTTATCTACCACCCGTGCGTTCCTCCCTCCCCTTTCCCTGACTCACAGCAAATTCTGCCAACCTGGAGCGGTTTCCTATCTCATAGCAAATCCTGCCAACCCTAAAGCCAACACAGACATACAGAAAATTTATACAACACTCACCAGGGCGGGGCCATCAGAAAAATGACCTGGTCGGGTCACAATTAGGTGGAAATTTCTAACCTGGTTCTCGGCAGCTGGCCCGGAATCTTGCTTCTAAATGTGAACACAGCATGTTGCCCAAATCGTTTACATCAAAGCCCTGGCTACCCAAGGAAGCCGGGCCAGGGAGAGTGCACCTTCCAGCCTTTAGGTTATGGGGGACACAGTTAATTGCAGACGGCTGGATTTCACACGGTGCGCAACTTTTCTATTTTACCGTGCCCAAACAATCCAGGACACAAGGTCAGTGTCAGGGGGTTGTTTGGGTTATTTCCCACTCCAGGTCACCTGACATAATCCATAATTTGGGAAGCATTTTATATTTTGAGTTCATAGCCTGCAAGAAAAGGGGGAGGAAACTCTTGTTGACTCAGGGTTGGGGAAGCATGGTGAACCTTGGGCAGACCCGGCCATTGGTGCATTCGGGTATGAAGGCATGATCTGACCCAATCCTAGCTGATTTTGTTATGCCTCAGTCTCAAGCCTTGAGCCTCACTGTTTTCCTTTCCTGTTGACTTGTGGGTAAAAGACAGTGAAGTGGTGAGACAAGGGGGCCTGGCCTCACAAGAGTCTCCAGACCAGTCTGGCAGATTTGGGTTGGGGCCGCCATGGGCGTCTTCACGGTAACCAATGGCAGCCTTGGCCATTGTCCAGAACAAGCTTAAAGAGAAGGCTTTTCTGTAGGGGTTTCTTTTTAAGCTCGATTAGCTTCAGAGACTTGTTAACAATTATCAGAGATAATTGTGACTGATAAGGCTATCTGGAAAACAAGGAACCTAAAGGCCAGCACAATGAGTTTTATACATTGGGAAGTGGGGGGTTGGAGATGCTATTTCCCTTAATATATAACCAGAGAGTGATTTGATTTCTGTCCTGCCTGCCTACGTTTGTTATCTAGCAACGGCGAATGAAAATAAACGCCAGGAATTCTGTGAAGAGAGTCTCTAAGTTTTAAGGCAATGTTCAGTCTTGATCTGTGATTACAACCAACACCCTTAGCTTTTCGTCTCTGATTTCCAGAGAGATAGATGGTAAGAATGTCCCTTCTCTCTCCCTGCTAAGAGCTAGGAGTTAATTTAAAAGTTGTTATTATAGATTTCAATGTGTTTTTTGAAAGAGGTGACGAGGCATCTTACTTTCCAGACAACCTTTTTCGGTACATTATCCTATATTCCTATATTCCCGACCATTCCAGACATTTTCCCGTCATTCCTGTGGTGTCAGAGCCAAAAGGTCCAGAAATGACCGTAATAATATCGCTTCTTCTTATGAAAGTACAGGGGAATTAACTTTTTTACGGTGCTGATTCTCTTTATGGGTGTTTTTAGAATATTGCTTTCATCCATTTCTCAGGTCGAAGGGTGAATATCATAAAAATGCTTGTGAGCCTGATGTCACTTGTTTGCACTCACGTCACTGTCCCCCACTGGGAGACCTGAGGATATCTTCAATGGTCAGGCCTGGAGCCAATCATCCGAAGGACCAACTCCCCCCACCCCAAACACTCTTTTGTTCCCCAAAGGTACAATTCAGGTGGTGTCACACTGAGGGAAGCACAATGTGCCATTTTCCAGTGTCTTTTAAATATTGAATGAACCTGAATTCCTGTAATTTAAGAACCTTAAAGGGTTATCAAAGCTTGGACTATTCATTTTTCTGGAGTAAGTTTTAAGATGCTTTAAGTCCTATTTAGCAAAATGCAGATTACATCAGAAAAGGGAGATGGGGAGAGTTTCACTTTATTAAGAAATGCCAGGGCTCTTGATATGGCTCAGAGCCAGCGAATTTCTCCTGTGGCGTGTTCTATCTAACATTCTTCTCACTGGCTTGAATTATGGCCTAATGGGACCAAGATTGTCCAGGCGACTGAGACTTCTCCATTAGGAACAAATCCTAAAATACAGAAAGTCCAGTTGTTATGCAATCAACTAAGAAGTTTTAAAAGCAAAGGGTCAATAGCAAAAACATGCTATGTACTAGAATTTCCACTGAGGTGAGTTTTGTGGCCACTATTTGTCTTCGATCAACCGGGTTGACGTTGACAAATTTGGGGAGTCCGTTTTAACTGTCTCCTGTTCCTAACCACCTAGATTTCTTCTTCCTTTTGTCTTTGAATGGCCTCCTCGTTCCCTGCTTCTTTTTTGTGATTTTCTTTCTCAAAATAGGACATGCTATCATATTTTCATTTCTACCGTGGCTGCAACTCATTCTCTATTCTCCCTTTTCTGGTAACAGCATCCAGTTGTCTGCTGCTACCCACTATTGCCCACTATCAGTCTATGTGGTCTAGTGGGACTAAATCCATCTCTAGCTCTAAGATGTGCCTGGGACGGAGGCTTGGCCACTCATTAGATCAGCACATCGCCGTGGCCTCTCTGCTTAGTTCAGGGCCAGGCAAATCGGAGCTGATCTCAGGAATTTTGCTGGAACTACTGAAGAAGAGGTACCTTCTCCTATAGTTTCTGAGATGGTTGACGTAAGTCTGGCATTACTGATGGCCATCTTCTCACCAGGCAGAAATGCCCGCCTACGATGGAATCAGCGCAGAGGAAAGCAGAGCTTAGGGAAAGAGAGACACAGATCCCCAAGGACATCCAAGAGTACTTGGTTCCACTCTCGATATTTCAGGGATGAGATCCAGTAAATTCCTCTTGGTTTAAACCAGTATGAATAGGGTCACTTGCAACACGGAAATCCCACACTCAGCCGGCAGCCCCGACCTAAGCGTTGCCTTCCCCTTCCTGCAGCTGTGTTTCGTCGTCTCTCACATTAACCCCAGCACCTCTCCCATCCACAACATCAGAGGGAGCCCAGGGATTAGCGATTTCAAGCCTTTGGCATCCAGGACATCCAAGGTGAAAGAAAAGCACAGCTTGAGGGGCTGCTGAAGGAGCCCTCCCGAGTATGAGTTTGGGTCGAGGCCACAACCCAAGGCCACAACCCAAGAAGCAACTATCCCAGACTGGGGTTGGGAGGAGGGGAAAGGACGCCCTCAACGTCAAAGGAAGGTGTGTAAGAGCCACACCTGTGCTGGTCAACGAGTGTGATGATGACGACGAGGATGATGATGGTGACGGTGACAACAACGATGTGTGGTGTCCGAGGACACCGTCCACACTCACACCCTGTATCCATCTTACAAAACTAAATGTGATAAGAGAAAACCTAGACATTGGGTTTGACTGTGTACAATCAAGCCAATCACAGTCATTTACATGAAATGCATCCCATTTAGCCCTCATCACCGTGAAACATAGTAATGATTACGCACTTCATTAAGTATGTGTCAGATCAATGTAATCTCTTAGATTTTATTCGATGGCATCGATACACACGCTACATTTGTGCTCTGGCTTCCCGGTTTGTTTGCAGCACGTACAAATTGGTCATCTGTCTACAACTTAAAAAAAAAATTGTAATGTTGAAGTAGTTCTACGTGAGGAAATGAGAGACCATCCGTTGATAAGTAAATGGCACTTCCTACAGTCTCTTTATCAACAGGGGGGCATCACGACCATATCTTGGGCAATTAGGGCCTGCTGAAGATCGGGTGATAGATAATTTACCTCTACTTATTTTAGGCAAAATCGAGTGAAAAGAAATATTAGGGAGAGCTTTATAAAGGGCAGGCAGTTGTGGCTCAGTCAGTTAAGGGTCCAACTCTTGATATCAGCTCAGGTCATGATCTCATATTTTGTGGGATCGAGTCCCACATGAGGCTCTGTACTGACAGCTCAGAGCCTGCTTGGGATTCTCTCTCTCCTTCTCTCTGACCCTCCCTCACTCACGTGCACGTGCGCACACTCACACATGCGCTCTCGCTCTCTCTCTCTCTCTCTCAGAATAAATAAATAAACTTAAAAAAAAAAGGGCAAGAGGTTAATGCAAACAGGAGACTGTATAGTAGAGGGGAAAGTGCTAGAGACTTGAGTGAGGCAGGCCTGCCTTCACTCAGCCTCTGTGAGTCTCAGTATTCCAACCTATGAAATGGGAGTCATAATTCCTATCTCATGGAACCAAAGTGAAGGTTCCGGGAAACGATGCACGTTATCCAGTAAATGCTAACTATTTTTGTCTTTAGAAAAATATGGTATTCAGCCTGAAGGCAGCTTATCAAAGGGGAAGATAATCTTTCTACCTGAATGGTGCTTACAGAACTGAGGTTCACGATATGAATAGGAACCTCAACCTCTTATTAGTTTAAACCATATGAGTTTATTTTTATAGGTCAAAAATCGTCCAATAGGGGACTCCATGGGGTTCAACCTGATATGAGTAATAGAAGTTACTTGCTCGCATCTGTCCATCCTCAGTGCCTCTGAATCAAAAGAGCCATTCACCCCCTGTGATGAGGTAGGCTAAGCTTTCTCCAAGATGCTAAGCAAAGCAGACTCTTGAGGAAAAAAAAAAAGAAAAAAAGAGAAACATGGAGGGAGAGGCAAGATGTGACTGGTGCAGTGAGTATTGAAATGCTCTTTAAAGTCAAACGAAAGCCAAAAATAAGGGCTAAGAATAAGAAAGCCACAGCTTGGGGCATGAACTATTTATTGTAATTCTTATCCTTGTCTGCGCTGGTTTCCCAGGGGGGCTGTTGGGGATAAGGTGAAAGGAAAAGAACGGAAAAATCTGTGGAGGAGAAGAAAAGTTTAGAAGCAAGACAAATAAATGGTAGTATTTAAAGGAATTTGGAATCTTTTAAGTTCCTTCTGAAAGACGCCACCTAGCATCTGAAACACCACTAACAGAATCAGGCTGACTATGGAACAGGAAGGAACTACCTTTGTAAAATGTACTTAATGAAGTGTTTTTAAGTGTTACTTGAGATTGGAAGGTAGATAGAGCTCTTCTCTGATGATCTTTTCATCGAATCATGCAGCTGGAAGAGACAGTTTAGTCTTATTTCCTGCCTCGGGGAGCTATGTAACTGAGCTATCCAATTTGAATGATTATCTAATTCATTTTTTTTTTAAGGTTTTAAACTAGGCTCTGCCCTGAGTTCTGAGCTTGCCTGTGCCCCCCCACCCCCACCCAGCCCTGCCACGGGCCGAGGGTGACACCCAGGCCCCACCCTGCTTCATGCTGGAATCTGGCCTAAGAGCCTTCCACAAAACAGGATTTTCTTCCTATACAGATATTACTACCGATTATGGCAACACTTGGCCATCCATCCCTTCTGAGTGTCTTGGCCTGTGGGCCCTGCGGCTCAAAAGCAGCCTCTAGACGGCTGCGAAGGACATTGTACTATCGTTGAGTTTCACAGGACTCAGTCACTCAGGATGTAGCTGGAGCCAGGGCTGAGTTTTGGCTCCTTTCTCTAGCAAATTAGCATCGGGGCAAAAAAAAAAAAAAAAAAAAAAATTAGCATCCGGCAGAGCAACAAAGGCAAATGATACGTGAGTTCAATCAACCAAAGGCTCTATGCCAGGCTGTAAAAGGTCTGCTTAAACCAACAGCAGCCTGGGGACGTGCATTAGCTCTACTGGGATCCACAGTGATCTGGAAGGGCTCACTGCCCCTGGGTATAGATCCCCACAGAGTGGCCACAGAGCACCTTGCAAGCCCTCTATCATCCAAACCCTACAGGGGGTCAGCGGTGCTGGCAGTGACCCTCAGATGTGCTCAGAACCAGACTGCCCCTGGGCTAGCGCTGAGAAGAGAAGTTGCCCTTTGTTTCCTTAGGTGTGGCTTTTTGCACAGAGCAAGAAATCTGCAGCCTGTGACCATCCCCAGTCGGCTTACGATCCCATCGGCTAAATGCCCGGCTAAGTGCCCTAGAACCGCCTGGTTTTCTCCCCTTCAGAATGGAAGTGCCGTGATTGTCTTGCGAGGGTTTTGGAGAAGTCTTGGGACTCGCGTCTCATGGCAGGGACTCTGGGCAGCACTGTGAGCAGGTGTTTTCCCTGCATCCGGCGCCCGGGCCCTTCTCTGCAGCTGCTCTCTCCCCCGCAGCCCTGCAGACACCGGAGCAGAGAGCCAGCTAGTCCTGGAGGAGATGGGGAGGGGAATTTGAAAAATCTCATTTACGCCACTGATGCTGGTATCTACCCTTCCTGAAATCTGCATGCCAGCGCCCTTAGCCTGCTCTACAGGCGCAACTGAGTCAGAACCCCAGAGGAAGCCATCATCCAGGGCCTCCCCACCGGTCACAAAACACGGTGCTCCCCATTCTCAGCCAGCCGTGTGGTCAGTCTTTACCTTAGTACAGCCATGCCAGTCATCCTGGGAGGGGGAAAAGGGAAGGTCATTCCTTACCAGAACTTAGGAAATAGTTGCTATTCTTACCCATTCAGAGAGTATTAAGATTCATCAGGGAGCAAGAGAAACCTCAGACACAGACATTGGCCTAATTTGGGCAGCTGAATGTTTCATGGGGGAATCCTGTGAATTATAATTGGGTCCTGGAAATGGTTCTGGGGAGGCCAAAGGGAACCTGTTGTCTGCAAAGCATGACGTGTCTTTGTCTTGCACACCTAGGCTGGCCCCGTCAGGGATACTCACGTGGTGCTGGGCGTTTGCCTAAGTGCGGAGTGGTGCGCTCAGATTTTGCGCGGAGAAATTCGGTTCCATGACCGCGAACTTCTTTGCCGAAGTGTTGGCTATGTGAGGAGGCAGGCAAGAATATGAATGAGGCCACACAGCCAGGAAACTGTCACAGGGCTGGTGATCTACTAGATGTCAGTGGCAGAATCCAGGAACGGTTGAGGACACAAACTTCAGGGTCAGGATTGTACAAATCTTGGATCCTTTCCCTACGGAGGGCAGCTCGGAGACACTGGATAAACGAACCCCCTTGCAGAGATGGCTGATGGGTCTTTTCTCACTGGGATGAAGTCCAAATAAAGACGATAGTAGCAGGTCCTTTCTCATCAGGATGTAGGACGATTCAGTAACAGTTGTTAAAACTCTTACTTAGAACCCTTCCCGGAACACAACCGAGTACTTAGTGCAGGGTCACTGCTGTTACTATTTTTTTTTTTTTTTAACACAAAGATTTCACGAAGCATGGAATTGCTTATGCCCACATTTAAATAATAACCTGATAAACAGCAGTGCCAGGTGGTGACCCTCCACTTGCCTAATTACATGCCAAGCCCTTCTTGGTAACGGAGAAGGGGTGAGGCAAAAAAAAATGGCTTGAAATGTGAACTGCCCTTCTATCTAATCGCGTGGGGAAAAGCACCGGGAAAAAGCACCAAGTTTCTTTCTAAAGTGGTTCAGTGACTCAGTAGGGTATTTTAGCTCCTAGCCTCCGTCGTCTCTGTTACCTGTTGACATTTACCGTTTCCAAAGATGGGGGTTAAAACCAACTAACGTAGCTATTTCGTGCAACTGTATAGAATCTGGTTCCTACTTCTGAAATAGACAAAGAAGCATTTCACGAATGCCGAGTAAGGCCTTTGTACTAATCAGACATTTTCACGCACGCACCGTTGACTTTGCTTTGATTATGAAGAATTCTAGTCCACTGTCCCTATTTCAATAATATAATAAGAAAGAGTGCTTTTAGGTCTGGAAAAATCTGAGATTGTGTCTAATCCGATGTCTTCACTTTATAGATGAGCAAAGAAAGGCCCAGGATAATGAATCAGTGTGCCAGCATTTCCTGCTAGCTGCTTTAAAGGTGGTATAAGCATAGGTTTGGGGAAAGGGTAACCCCACTTTGGATGCCTCAGCTGGGTGGGCAGGCTCATTACTGGGGAATTTTGAACCCTTTAGAGAAAAGAGCTCTCTGTTCGCACACATGCATGCACACTTCCTTCTCTCTCTCTCCCTCTCCTTCTCCCTCTCCCTCTCTCTCCTCCCAATCTTGCTTTGTCTCCAAAATTCTGATACTCTCCTTCAGAAAACGAGCTGAAGTAAACAAATCAACAATCGAGGCATTTTTTGAGCAGAATAGATCCATTATTCTTTGAGTGAGCAGATTCCAGATGCTGATTTCTGTCCTTAACTCAGCCTCTTCTCCCGCGGAGAGAGGGAGACACGGAGGAAAAGTGAAACAAACAACATTGCCGAGTCTTTTGACTTCTTTTTGAGGAGTGACTGAATGGGTGACAGTCCCACAGCAGAGACCGGCATCTTCCCCGCGGCCCCTGGTACATGAAGATCATGGCTTTCTCCCTCAGACCCCAGCTCACATGAGGGCAGTGTGAGGACAGCAGCCCCTCACCTGGGGGGTGGGGTAACTGCCGGGTTGGCCGCCTCCTGGCCCTTCCTGAGGTCACTGCTACCTGACATTCTGACCTGCCGCGTTCCATCCTTGGCGCTCGCGCAGTGGAGACGAGAACACCGCGCTTCTTGTCATCTTTCCCTAAGTGTTGGGAAGCCAACTGCCCAGCGTCCTTTCCAAAGATGAAATTCAAAGTTCTGGATGATTCTAATACCACTTATCGTATGTATTGGCTTTATTAAGCCTTCGCTGAGTTACCCTGAAAACCAGTTGGAACTCCTTGCTACTTTAAAAGGGAGCATTCTTGGGGCTCAGTCGGTGAAGCATCTGACTCTTGATTTTGGCTCAGGTCGCGATTTCACGGTTCGTGAGATCGAGTCCCGCCCTGGGCTCTGCGCTGACAGCGTGGAGCCTGCTTGGGCTTCTCTCTCCCCCGCCCCTCCCCAGCTTGGGCACGTGCACTCTCTCAAAATAAGTAAACTTTAAAAAAGTAAACAAAGGAGAGAATACTTGTTAAAAACCAATGTGGGGTGCCTGGGTGGCTCAGGCAGTTGTGTGTCCGACTTCTGCTTCGGTCATGATCTCACAGTTCATGAGTTCAAGCCTCCCCACATCAGGCTCTGTGCTGACAGCTCAGAGCCCAGATCCTGCTTCAGGTTCTGTGTCTCCCTCTCTCTGCCCCTCCCCCACTAGCGCTCCGTCTCTCTCTGCCTCTCAAAAACAAAGAAACGTAATAAAAAAAAATTTTAAGCAATTTCTACGCATATATTCTTAAATACATATTTTCATATTAATAATATCAACATTTACTTAGCACTTATATCTCTGGGCACTTTATCCTAATACCTCATATGACCCTATAGGCTACTCATAGCCCCACTTCATAGATGAGAAGACTGAGGTTCAGTGGTGTTGAGTAACTGACTGAAGGGCAATTAGTTTTGAATGTTTCTCTGTCAGGCTCAAAAGGTAGCCGCTGGGACCTACAGCCCCTCGAAGCTGTTTATCCAAAGTTAACAGAGTGTTCAATGTCCATTTGAGGTTAGTTTGGAGAAAGGGGGTGGGAGCAGGGGAAAGAACCATACTGAGGACTGGAGCCATTGCATGGGAGCTCTGACTTTGCCTCTTGTTTAAAGAATTTGGGGAATTTAGCAAAATATTGAAGACACACTTTTGCATACTTGCGAAGGCAAAGATCAAAGAGCCAAAGGTCTGCAGCTGTAGTCTTTTTTTCTTTACCTCTGAGTAGGGTTAACCTGAGGGAAGAAGGGCCTTGGAGAAGAGAATTTCCTTGTTGCCGCATTCTTAAAATTTCTGGCATTTCCACATGGTCAGGAGCTGCATTTCCAGAGTGAGAAGAAACTTCTGGAAGAATACACTGATAGGGGCCTGTCATGTGAAGTAGGGTTCATTTAACACAAAGAATAGGACTCTAGGCCCTGGGGTGGCACTGCCCCCAGGAGCCACTGACCTTCCAGAACTACAAAGGAGCAGCCCTGTGGAGAGTGACTCCACTGCTGTCCTTGGGAAGCCATTTTCTTCCTTACTTTGTTTGTTTTCCTGAGGAATGATGATGATAAGCAGTGTAAGCTAAAAACATTGTGTTTGAAGATAGTTATGGGTTTACGTGTTAAGCAACCGTATTCGATTGTGACACACTTCAAGATGAGAGCAGCAATACTTACTTTGAAGACAGGGTGGTCAAATTGAGGAGAAAGAAAATAGAGGATGTCCAGTTAAATTTGAATTTCAGATAGACAATGAGTCATTTTTTAGTATGCACATGTCCCATGCAATATTTGAGACAGATACATACTAGAAGTTACTTGTATTTTATCTGGTAACCCTACTGAACCATCAGTGTAAACACAATCCAACTACCTCAGCAAAAACTAATACATGGCCAGAAGTTACAAACTTTAAGGGAAATAATATTCATTAAAAGAAAATATAAGGAGGGGCGCCTGGATGGCTCAAGCGGTTAAGCGTCTGACTTTGGCTCAGGTCATGATCTCACGGTTTGTGAGTTTGAGCCCCACATCTGGCTCTCTGTTGTCAGCAACAGGCGGCTTCAGATCCTCTGTCCCCTCTCCCTGCCCCTCCCTGCTCATGTGGCTGAGGCTCTCTCTCTCTCTCTCAAAACATTTAAAAAAAAAAAAAAAAAGGGAAAGAAAGAAACTATAATGAATTACTGACCTGAAACAAGTTTTACCTTAATTTCCTATTTGGCAATTTCCCACTTTTTTTCATTATTGTTATTGTTATTATTTTAGATTTTATTTTTAAGTGACCTCTACAGACCCATCATGGGGCTCAAGGTCACAACCCCAAGATCAAGAGTCACACGCTCTAACGAGTGAGCCAACCGGACACCCTGGCAAGTTCTCACTTTAAATCAGTTATATATTTGCTATCAGAGAACCACTAGATAATCATATTTTCTTTTGAGTTGAAATATGATTAAGTAATTCATGAATAAAGCACACAGAAAATGTTGTAAGCATTTAACATACTTTGTATGTAAATGTTTACATGTTAAAGGAGGGGAATTCATTCAACAAATACCCCATTGAGCAGTCTAAGCTACACTCTGCTGCTTGAAGGGGTTTGGGAGGCATTAGGGAAGTAAATGAACTTCTCTGTCCTCTTGGGCCTTACATTCTAGAGAATGGTTTTATGAGGATGTATGAGTTTTAAACTATAGCAAATTCCAGGACGCTTAGTAATATTTTATGGAGCAATCTGACATTATAAAGATTTCTTTTTCCTAATTTAGACTTTAGAGATGGATATTTATTTTTCAGCATTTATTGGTGGTACAAGAATTATACTTCCTGGTATCATTTAAGTCCTTTAAGAAGTTCTCTGAGGTTTTTTGCCTGAAAATGATATAAACTTAAGAAGCCTTTGAGTGAAATGTCAAACTGAATTGGGAGGGCAGAAAAAGTCATACAGTAATTCAAGATGTTATCTTTAGTTACAAAGTCTTAAATCTTAGGGGTACCTGGGTGGCTTAGTCAGTTAAGTCACTGACTCTTGATATTGACCCAGGTCATGATCTTGTAGTCTTGGGATCAAGCCCTGTGTCCAGCTCCACACTGCCTGTGGAGCCTGCTTGGGATTCTCTCTCTCTTTCTCTCTGTGGACCTTACCTGATCCCTCTCTCTCTCTCTCTCTCTCTTTCTCTCTCTCTCTTTCTCAAAAATAAATAAACATATAAAACCCAAAGTCTCAAATCTTAAATCAGAATAAATTTACAGGTGCCTGTCCCCACCTCCCCCCACATTTGGGTGGGTGTTTTTAGTAGCATTGTCAAGATGTTGGAGAGGAAATGAAACTTTAAGTTCCTGGGGCGGGTTTCCATTGATGCATGGATATCAGTTTAGCAACACATTGTAGTTCTTATTCTACACTTGAGAGGTAGTAAATTGTTTTTGGGTGGAAGTGAATTAACTCTTTCCTATGACTACGTTACCATAACATGCTGTCAGAAGTGATTTAGTAAACTGAATATGGAAGGCCAAACACCTTAAGATAGTTCCAAGAAATAAATTGATCAATGTGTCCCTTTTTCATTAATATGACCAGATTCACAAGATGATTTTATGCTAATACTTCTCTTCATAACCTCTATTGTCTCTCTCCACAAACTCAAGTTTGGACAGACGTTAACAGTTACTAGTCTGACCTTCCTGTACCCATGACATGCTTATTCCCCCCTTCAATATCCTCACCGAATAATCCAACATTGTGGATGCCCTAGAATAAGTTTTAGGGGTCTTGTTAAAAAAAACAAAAACAAAAACAAAAACAAAACAAACAAAAAACGCTCTTTGCCTCCCAGAACTAAGAGCTTTTCCTTTTATTTAGAACAAGGAAATAAGGCCAGAGTTTCAAAAAAAAAAAAAAAAAAAAAAAAACCCTAAAGCATTATAAAGAAGCATTTCCTGTACCTTTTACCTGAGGGAAGAAAAAGAGCTTTATTACTCGTAATAGCAATTTCTATATCTAAGATTAACCAACATTCTATATCTAAATAACATCTATATCTAAACACAGCTGACATAGGGGAGCCTGGCTGGCTTAGTTGAGCATGTGACTCTTGATCTCACGGTTTAAGGTTTGAGCCCCATGTTGGGTGTAGAGATTACTTAAAACTAAAAATCATTAAAAAATAATAAAATAGGGGCACCTGGGTGGCTCAGTCAGTTAAGTATTTGACTGTTGATCTCAGCTCAGGTCACGATCTTGTGGTTCCTGAGATCTAGTCCTGCATCAGGGCTTGGGATTCTGTCTCTCTCTCTCCCTCTCTCTCTCTCTGTCCCTTCCTTGCTTGTGCTCTCTCTCTCTCTCTCTCAAAATAAATAAATAAACTTTAAAGAATAAAAAAAATAAAAAAGAGGGGCGCCTCGGTGGCTGAGACAGTTGAGCATCTGACTTCGGCTCAGGTCATGATCTCACAGTTCATGGGTTCGAGCCCTGCATTGGGCTCTGTGCTGACAGCTCAGAGCCTGGAGCCTGATTCGGATTCTGTGTCTCCTTCTCTCTCTGCCCCTCTCCCGCTCATGCTTTGTCTCACTCTGTTTCTCAAAAATAAATAAATGTAAAATAAAAAATAAAAAAAAGAAAAAAGAAATAAAAATTTAAAAACACCTGACATCATTATTATGGGCCTAAAACTGTGCTATGTCATTTTTATGTCATTTCTTGTTTAACTCAAAGATTTGTCATTTAACTTTTCCAAGACCCTTAAGAACCTAGTACTATTATGATCTTGGTTAACAGAAATGATCAAAAAGAGAAGCAGAGTAGTTAAGTAATTTCCCAACAATTTAACATCAGAGAGGATCTTCAGATCATAGAATCTACTCCTAATTTTCTAGGATTTGCCTCTATACTTGTGTCAGAAAGTTGGAGTTGGAAATCTTAGATCCATGGTGTTTCTTACTTTATGCTTCCTCCTTCTCAAACTTATATGCCTGCACACTGCAGAAAATATTTTATATTTGCATATATCTATGTATCTCTATATAGATACATAGTAAAAAAGTGATTTCAACTATTCTTCTTCTCCCAGTTTGCCCATGGGTACAGTGAAGATGGTAAAAATGTGTTTGATTCCAGACACCTTTGTACTTTAAATTTGATTAAAAACTAAAAGCATGACTGCATCCAACAACAGAATACATATTAATCTCAAGCACAAATGGAACATTCTCTAGGATGCATGTATTAAGCCATAAAGAAAGACTCAATAAAAAGAATTGAAATCATATAAATATGTTTTCTGACCATGAAGGAATTAAATTAGAAATCAATAACAGAAGAAATTTTAGAAAATTCAAATATAAAGGAAAATTAAACAGCACGCTTATAAAAAGTCAATGGATCAAAGAAGAAATCACAAGGAAATTAGAAAATGTTTTCAGATGAAATAAAACAATACAGCATAACAAAACTTACAGGATGTAGCTAAAGCAGTACTTAGAGGGCAATTTATAGCTGCAAATGTCTGTGTTTAAAAAAGAGAAGAGGAGAGATCTCAAATCCACAATAAAATCTTCCACTTTAAGAAGGTAGAAAAATAAAACTAAACCCAAAGCAATAGGAAAGGATGAAATTTAAAGACTACAGTACAAATAAATAAAATAGAGAATGGAAAATAAATAAAGATAATCACTGAAACTAAAAATTGGTTCTCTGATGAAATCAACAAAACTGACAAACTTTTAGCTAGGCTCACCAAGGAAAAAAAGAAAGAGAAGACTCAATTAAAATTAGAAATGAAAGGAAGGCCATCACTACCCACCTTACAGAAATAAGAAGAATTATAAGAAATACTGTGAACAACTGTTTGCCAAAAAATTAGATAACTTAAATGAAATGACAAATTCCTAGAAAAATACAAGTTACTAAAAAGGACTCAAGAAGAAATAGAAAACCTGAATAGGCCTATCACAACTAAAGATATTAAAGTAGAGATTTTAAAACTTTGCACAAAGAAAAGTGCCAGGCCAGATGGCTTTACTGATGAATTATCCAAAACATTCAAAGAATTAATACCTATCCTTCCCCTACTCTTTCAAAAAACAGAAGAGGAAGAACACTTTTCAACTTGTTCTAAGCTCATTCAATGAAGCCAGTTTTACCTTGATATCAAAATCAAAGACTCTACAAGAAACTTACAACCAATATTCCTTACATTCATGTCTAATATGAATAGAGACATATACCTTATATTCATATTGTGTATGAATATAGACACAAAAATCCTCAACAAAATTCTAGTAAACCAAAACCAGTAGTTTCTAAGTTTTCTATGTCATGATCAAATGGGATTCATCTCAGGAATGCAACGTTGGTTTACCATCCAAAATCAATTAATGCAATATATTAATAAAATAAAAGATAGTATATAATAATCTCAATAGATATAGAATATGCACTTGACAAAATTCAATACTCTTTCATGATAAAAAGAAAGACAGCTCAACATTCTAGGAATAGAAGAGAACTTCCTCAATCTAATAAAAGACATCTACAAAAACAAAAACAAACAAACAAAAAAAAACAACTCACCATATTTCATGGTAAAAGACCAAATGTTTTTCTCCTTAGATCAGGAACAAGATAAAAATGTCTAGTCTTACCACTCCTATTTAACATTTTATCAAAGGTGCCTTCCAGGATAATTATGCCAGAAAATGAAATAAAAGCCATTCACATTGAATAGGAAAAAAAAAAAAGAATGCTATCTCTGTTTGCAGATGATATTTTTTACATAGAAAACCTTAAGAAATCCACTTAAAACCTATTAAATAATAAGTGAGTTCAGCAGGGTTTCAGGATGTAAGGTCAATATATTTCTATACACTGACAATAAACTTTCTGAAAATGAACTTAAAACAGTTTCATTTATAATGGCATCAAAAAGTCTAAAATACTTAGATATAAATTTAACAAAAGGAGGGCAGGTTTATACACTGAGTTACTACAAAACGTTCTTGAAAGCAATTCAAGATATAATTAAATGGAAAAACAGCCCATGTTCATGGATCAGTAGTATTAATATATGTAAGATGGCAGTATTCCCCCAAGTTGATCTACAGATTCAGCATAATCCCTATCAAGAGACCCAGAATAGCCAAAACAATCCTGAAAAAAAGAACAAGGTTGAAAGACTCACAGTGCTCAATTTCAAAACTTATTACAAAGCTGCTATAATCAAGACAGTGTGGTACTGGTTTGAAGATGGACATTGAGATCAATGGAATATAATTGAGAGTTCACAAATAAACTGTAACAAATATGGTCAGTTGGTTTTCAGTGAGGATATCAGGACGATTCAATGGAAGAAGGAAGAGGCGTTGCAACAGACAGTGCTGGGACAACTGGATACCCACATGCAAAAGGATAAAATTGGGGGCGCTTGGGTGGCTCAGTAGGTTGGGCATTCGACTTTGGTTCAGGTCATGATCTTGCTGTTCATGGGTTTGAGTTTCGTGTCAGACTCTGTGCTGACAGCTCATAGCCTGAGCCTACTTGCGATTCTGTGTCTCCCTCTCTCTCTGCCCCTCCCCCACTTGCACTCTGTCTCTCTCTCTCTCAAAAATAAATAAACATTTAAAAAAATCTTAAAGGATAAAATTGGACTTCTTCCTCACACCATGTACAAAAATTAACTCAACATGGATCATAATCCTAAATGCTAATTATAAAACTCTTAGAAGAGAAGCGCCTGGGTGCCTCAATTGGTTGAGCACCTGACTCTTGATTTTGGTTCAGGTCATGATCTCATGGGTTCATAAGATCAAGTCCCAAGTTTGGCTCTGTACTGGCAACACAGAGCCTGCCTGCGATTCTCCCTCCCTCCCGCCCCCCGCCTCTCTCTCTCTGCCCCTCCTCTGCTTGTGCATGTGCTCTCTCTCTCTCTGTCAAAATAAAGTAAGTAAACATTAAAAAACAAAAACCTCTTAGAAGAAAACATAGGTGTAAATCTTTGTGACCTTGGGTTAGGCAATAGCTTCTCAGATATGACGTCAAAACTACAAGTGACAAAAGAAAATATAGATAAATTGGACTACACCGAAATTCAAAACTTTTGTGGTTTAAGCAATACCATCAAGAAAGTGAAAAGACAAGCCACAAAATGTGAGAAAATATTTGCAAAACATGTCTCTGATTAGGGACTTACATCCAGAAGAGATTAAAGGCTACTGCAGTTCAGGGGCACCTGTGTTCCTGTGTTTAGTAAGTGTCGGACTTTGGCTCAGGTCATGATCTTGCAGTTCATGGGATTAAGCCCTGCATTGGGCTCCATGATGACAGTGTAGAGCCTGCTTGGGATTCTCTCTTCCTCTCTCTCTCTCTCTCTCTCTCTGCCCCTCCCGACTCATGCTTTCTCTCACTCTCAAAATAAACTTAAAGAAAAAAAAACTATTGCAGTTCAATAATAAAAAGACAAACCAATTAAAAAATAGGCAAATGATTTGAATAAGTAGTTCTCCAAATGAGGTATGTAAATGGCCAAATAAACTCACAACAAGAATCTCAACATCATTTTTCATTAAGGAAATACAGTTCAAAACCACAATGAAATACCACATCACACCCTATATGATAGCTCTGATCAAAAAGAGAGAGGAGGATATGGAAAAATTGGAACCCTCATTCATGGATGCTGAGATTTGAAGATGTTACAACTGCTTTAGACTTTGGAGAGTTACTCAAAAAGTTGAACAGAATTCCCATATGACCCAGCAGTTGCACTCTTAGGGATAATACCCAAGAAAACATGTCCACACAAAAACTTGTACAGACATGTTCCTAGCAGCATTATTCAGAGTAGGCAAAAAGTAGAAACAACTCAAATGTCCATCAAGTAACCGATGAGTGGATAAATAATATGTATATATCCATGCAATGAAATATTATTTAGCAATAAAAAGAAATGAAGGACTGATACATGCTGTGTGTATTAAGGGACGGCCCTCGAAAACATTTTGTTAAGTGAAAGTCAGTCTCAAAACGTCACATTACGTGATTACATTTATATGATCTGTCCTCAATAGGCATATTTATAGAAACATAGAGTAGATAGAGGAGCTTGGGGCTTGAAGTGAGGGATGGGGGAGGAAATAAGGATCGATTACTAATGGATACAAGGTTTCTTTAAAGGGGCATGAACATTTTCTAAAATTAGGCTGTGGTGATAGTTTCAGAACCCTGTGAATGTGCTCAAATACATTCAATCATATACACTAAATAGGTGCATTGTATTTTATGTGAAATGTATCTCAAAAAAGCTGTTTTTAATTTTTTTCAATGTTTATTTATTTTTGAGGGAGACCGAGCATGAGTGGGAGGGGCAGAGAGAGAGGGAGACACAGAATCTGAAGCAGGCTCCAGGCTCTGAGCTGTCATCACAGAGCCCGATGTGGGGCTCGAACTCACGAACCCTGAGATCATGACCTGAGCCAAAGTGGGTGCTTCACCAACTAAGCCACCCAGATGCCTCTCAAAAAAGCTGTTTTTTTTTTTAAAGGACATGGCATCTTACTCTATTCTTTCCTAAATCTACTAATATTCATACAATCTTTTGAATATTTTCAATAATTTTATTATCACTCTTTTAAGACCAAGCTTAAAAACTTCACAACTTCTAGAACACCTTCTTTTTTTTTTTTTTAATTTTTTTTTTTTTAATATGTATTTATTTTTGAGACAGAGAGAGACAGAGCATGAACGGGGGAGGGTCAGAGAGAGGGAGACACAGAATCCGAAACAGGCTCCAGGCTCTGAGCTGTCAGCACAGAGCCCGACGTGGGGCTTGAACTCACGGACCGCGAGATCGTGACTCAAGCCGAAGTCGGCCGCTTAACCGACTGAGCCACCCAGGCGCCCCTAGAACACTTTCTTAAAATAACTTTTGCGTTCTATGCTAATCAGTTTCTGAATGGACATTTCTCTGGAAGGTAGTCAGCCATTTAGCCCTGGCTTGTATAATCTTGGTAATCGTTCTAGAATGGTTTTCTCGTTGACATTCCTGAGCCAAGACTTACTTCCTCAAGTCCATTACCTTCATTATATACTGCTACATGGTTCCCAAGGAAAGTTGATGATTCCATTTGCTCCTGAGTTTACAATCTGGAGCTCATCAAAGTTCACGTGCAATTAGTGAAAGCTTTGACCTTGATCTTTATTCCGGCCAGAGTCCAGGCAGCAAATAGGAGGCTGACTCAAAGGGTTTGACAAGAACTGAATGAGGGCACTCTTTCACAGAGGTATGGGCAGGATTAAAGAACAAGGAATGTTCTAGTGACGCACCAGACACTAGCACCAGCAGGAAGCTTTTGCCACCTCTAGGCTTGAAGGGAAAATTGGAGCAAACAGTTGTTCAATGAAGAACCATGACCCCGGAAATAGGGTCACCTCTACGGAGCCCCAGGCTTAGAGGAACGTAGCAACTGCCCAAATCCTGGCGGGAGTAGGGCAAAGGTCAGGACAGACATGAGCACCCTGCCTTACTTCTCTCCTTCCGCAATCTTATCCTCCGCCATTGACCTGACCCGGAGGAAGCCAGAGAACCAGGGAGTCAGGTCACCGTCTGTAGACATCAGCCTCCCCGGGGACACATCAGAGATGGGTCTAGAGGGGTGGATGGAGATGAACCAACACGAGCCCTGACCCACAGGCTTCCCTGGCCTCCAAGCCCCAAGTTCCCACCTCTAGCTGGATCCTGGGAAGCCTATCCTTGCTGGTCAACGTCATCGCTGCCATTCCTCTGTTGCTGGTGTTTTCTGCTTCCAAAACTTGGGGTCCTTTCAAAAGCAGCTGTCGGTTTTCTCCAGGGAGTCTCCGATGTCACTGACATCCAAAAACAGTCCCTCCCCACTAGTATTTACAACTCTTCGTCTGGTTTACAAAAGTAGTCTTTTCCCTCCATGTTCACAGTGTCCTCTCCCTGGACACACAGACAAGTCCCCTAGGGCTGAGTCAAGGGTAGATTTTTCTTTCCCATCCCTCCAGTCCCTCTGAGAGTGAGGCTGTAGAACACATCACCCAGCGGCCCCCTCAAAACCACTTCTTCCAGCTGGTAATTATCGTGCACCAAGTCTTTTTACACTCCCACATCCAGGAAAAAAATTCCTTATTGGCCTTTTCATATTATTTGGCCCTTGGGCAGGAGTGGGAGGGAGTTGCTGTAAGAGGAGCCTGAATCTTATGAAAATCAATTACTGTATTTTGCTTGTAATGTAATGATGATCTCAGAAGCCACGACCAGGTCAGATCAGACAGTTTGTTTATACAGATAATATCGTCTGATGCTTCTGCCTTCATGTTTCTTTCGCCGTTATCCTGCAACAAGTGCATCTCAGTTTTCCCAGTGTATTGGCTTATTTACCTTCGGACCTAAAGGGGTCTTTACACTGTTACCCATTATAGAGTAAGGTTAACTTTGTCATAGTCCTCATTTAACAATTTAAAAGACCTATTTATCTTGCTTCTGAGTTTGCAACTATGTTCCACATCCTTAAAGTTGCCAGAAGTCTGACCTCTGTGAAAGTGAAACGTTGTTGATTTCACTGTGGACTATTTTCTTATACTATAGAATCATTCAGTAGTGTCTGAACTCTGAAGGTTCCCTCATGGGTCAAGTTTAAAGGAAAAGAAGTCAGAAATGTTATCTAAGCCAATGCTGATGCTGTAGTTCTTCTTAAAAAAGAATTTTTTTTAACTTTTATTTATTTTTGAGAGAGACACAGCATGAGCAGGGGAGGAGCAGAGAAAGAGGGAGACAGAGAATCCAAAGCAGGCTCCAGGCTCTGAGCTGTCCACGCAGAGCCCCATGCAGGGCTTGAACCCACAGACCATGAGATCATGACCTGAGCTTTGAAGTCAGATGCTTAACTGACTGAGCCACCCAGGTGTCCTGATGCCGTCGTTGTAGTTCTCAAATTGTAGTTCCCAACCCTGCAGCACACTACCTGGAAACTTGTTAGAAATGCAAATTCTCAGGCCCAGCCCAGACGGACTGATTCAGATACTCTGGGAAACTTCCAGAAGTTTCTGGGGTGGAACAAAGTTTAAGAACCACTGGTTTAGGGGCTCCTGGGTGGCTTGGTTAAGTGTCCAACTTAGGCTCAGGTCACGATCTCACGGTTCGTGAATTCAAGCCCCATGTCAGGCTCTGTGCTCACAGAGCCGGGAGTCTGCTTCAGATGAATTCTGTCTCCTCTCTCTACCCCTCCCCAACTTGTGCTGCTTCTCTCTCTCAGAAAGAAAGAGAGAAAGAAAGAAAGAAAGAAAGAAAAAGAAAGAGGAAGGAAGGAAGGAAGAAAGAGTGAAAAAAAGTACTACTGGTTTAACATATAAAAGTGGGACAAGGGACATATTTTAATCTGGGTTCTCTCTAGTGCCTGAATAATGGGCATCACCATTGAAAGTGGCCTTTGAATTACGATTACGATGCCCCTGCCTTATGGCTTATGTTTTACTCTCCAGAAAGCAGGCCATATAGGGCTGGTCTGAGTTCATTCAACAGTACCCCGATGAGTCTCAGCGGTCAGCCCACTGAGTCTCAGAAACCAGTTGCACCCAAATATTGGGAGAACCTCCAGGTATTCACTTTATGCAGTGTGCTCAAGTAGATATGGGCGAGGTGACCCGACTTCACTATTTTTAAACATATGTGGTGACAATACCTCTTAGCTGTCCTTGAGTGCCCCAGGGAACTGGCCATGTGCCACATCTTGAGCACAACCCTCATAGGCAACTGGAGAGGAAGCTGGGAGCCCTGCCCTGAAAAAAGCTTACTGTATAATGAGCTGCCAAACCCATTAAATAATGGCATCCTCCAGGAAGGGGATAATTATGAGCCAGGTTCCATGGGTGCCTCACTGCTTCATACATCCTATTGTATTTACTGCCCTTCCACACCTTGTTGATGTCAGGCTTCAAAGGATGGTGTATGGTTTGTGTGGAGAATCCAGCCCTACTAGAATGATCTGTCATCTCCCACATGCTGTCAATGGGCGGTCCTTTCCTGAATTAGTTTGTTACAATTTTCGCTCAGCCCCTTAATCAACTTAACTTGGCTTTCTCTCTCTCTCTCTCTCTCTCTCTCTCTCTCTCTCTCTCATATGCTGGAAAACAAGACACTTGGCTAGTAGAATTTGAGTCTCTTGGCTCAGGGTTTGATGACTTTTCTATGAATGTTTACTCACCAAGTATATTTTATTTCATTTTACCTAAAATAACCCAGTTGCCTCTGAATGTGCAAGTGCAGAGCACTGAAGAGAAGCCATGATCCCAGAATTTCTATGATAATGTGAGGATAAGAAACAAAGAAAAGACACAGCCTGAAGGCTGAGAGATGTCTCATGGGGATAAGCAAGATGGACACCAGACAAAGTGTCCTCACTATCTTTTATTCTCTATCTCTGCTGTGTGTATCTGACTCTATCTTTCTCTCTGGGTTCCTGATCTCTGGGTCCCTCTACATTTCTCTCTCTCTCTCTCTCTCTACTGTTGTATATGTGTGTGTGTGTGTGTGTGTGCACAAACATATGCCCATATGCGTCGTTTACACACACGATGTGTGTGTTACAGCTCATACAAAATATAATAATGACATTTTACCACGATTAAAAAATTGTAAAAAAGTAAAAGTGTATAATAATGGCTAACAATATGGCATTTCTGAGAATTTATCTGTTATAGGCACTGGGCAAAAAACCATTTCTTGTATTTTCTTGGACCAGTTGTTTGCTAGAGACTTGGTACCTTTTTAAAAAATGTTTTTAACTTGCTAGCTTTTAAAAAAAATTAGTGTTTTTTTTTTAATTTAGTTTTGAGAGAGAGAGAGCGCGCGCGCGCGCGCGCGCGCGCAAGTGGGGGAGGGGCACAGAGAGGGAGACACAGAATCCAAAGCAGGCCCCAGGCACAGAGCCCCATGAGGGGCTCCAACCATGAGATCAGGACCTGAGCTGAAGTTGGATGCTTAACCGACCGAGCCACCCAGCTGCCCTGCTTGGTAGCTTTTTAAAAATATTTTCTGTTTGTCTTTCTTGGTCTCCATTTCCTCGTATCTAGAAAATGGTTGTTTTTGTTTTTGGGGTTGTTTTTTTTTTTTCTTTTGTTTTTCTTTTACAGCCTGGAGGATTCTCTTCTCTGTGGCCCCGACAGAAATGTCGGGTGCTTGTGGTTATGCCAAATGGAAAAGAGAGAATATGGACTTTTGGCTGAGAACTGAAGGTTATTATAATTGAGAACAAGTGATAGGGTAAAAGCACAAAATCCCCTGAGGTGGACTTTATAAGATCCTCTTGCCTTTGCAGCGGCAAGGGTGGAGCCGTGGTCTGCGGGCCTTTCCCTCCGTGGGTTGCAGAAAAGCCTTTGCTTATAGACCTGCGGAGCTGAGGGTCACGCGGGGGGCTTTCCCGCACCAGCGTATCCACTCTAAGATCAGAAACGAGCCCGCAGTTGATCTCAGTTATACTAGTGTTGCAAATTTGCGGCCTCCACCCCCATCCACCCACTGGTCCTGGCCCTAAATTGCTCCTAAAATGACCCTGGCCACTTTCCAGAACAGACTGGCAAATGATCATTCCTCTGGACAGCCAGAGCTTGTACCTCAGGCTGGAGCTGTCAGAAGACAGGCAATTATCCTCATGCCATTGGCAGAGGGGGACTCATAATGCTGTAGGGAAAAGACCAGTTCCTCCACCCTTGCATTAAACGACTTAAGGTATGGTTCTCCACTGTAAATACTGGACAGGTGACCTTTGCCTACCTCCTGGGCGGGTCAGGGCTCTAAATCCACAGGCACCACATACCAGGGCACTGTTTCTTTCTTGGACAATGGAGAACAGGATTGGCTACTTGGTGAGGAAATACTGTGTTCAAGGCACCACGAGATGGGAGATGTAGAGATGTCTGTCGGAGTTTCGGATCCCGCATGGGATTAAGCATACATAGGGACGCCAGGGTGGCTCAGTCGGTCAAGCCTGTGACTCCGGACTTCGGCTCAGATCATGATCCCACCATTAGTGGGTTTGAGCCCTGAGTTGGGCTAGTGGGTTTGATCTCACCATTAGTGGCTTTGAGCCCTGAGTTGGGCTCCACGCTGGCAGTTCAGAACGTGCTTGGGATTCCGTCTCTCTCTGCCCCTCCCCTGCTCATGCTCTCTCTCTCTCTCCCTCGAGATAAGTAAATAAACTTAAACACACACACACACACACACACACACATTGAGATACCTCTAGATATCTATTGGATGTCTGAAAACAACCTGGCAATCCTAAATACGTACAAGACTGCATCAAGGGGACTGTCACACATTGCTGGTTCGAATGCAAAATGGTACAGCCGCTTCAGAAAAGCAATTTGACAATTTCTTATAAATTTTTCATGCAATCCAGCAATCGCCCTCTTAGGTCTTTACCCGAGTGAAACGAAAACCTATGTTCACCCAACACCTGCCCATGAATGTTTATAAGGACTTTTGTTCATCATCAACAAAAACCAGGAAATGCCCAAACACACTTCAACTGGTTAATGAATAACCTGTGGTACATCCATACAATAGAATACCACTTGGCAATAAGATACAACTACTGATAAGCGCGGCAACACGGATGGATCCCCAACGCTTCACAAACGCGAAACGCCAAGTGAAGGGATCTAGACTCCAAAGGCATTGCATGCTGCATGATCCCGCTTATGTGACATTTTGGGAAAGGTGAAACAGCAAGGACAGAGGTCAGATCAGTGTTTTCCGGAGCCTGGGATGAGGGGAAGGAGTTAAGCACTTCAGGTCATGAGGGCGTTCTTTGCATGATGAAACTGTCCTATATATTTTTCTAAGTTTTTCTTTAGATTCCGGTTAGCTCACCTACAGTGTAATATTAGTTTCAGATGTACAGTAGAGTGATTCAACACTTCCAATAGCTTGATCGCGGCGGCGGTTACGTGACTGTAAGACTCAGTCAGAAGCATGAACTTTACTACGTGTAAATTATACCTCCACAAATGGGACTTGGAAGAAAGAGAAGCAATACTGTAGACAGTACTTAGTTGTCAAAACTGTGAGGGTGATATTAAAACAAACCAAAACTTTGCTCTGGGACTTTAAGCTGAGTAAGTGACCTTAGGCAAGTTTTTTTTAACTCTTATAAATATCCATTTCCTTATCTTTAAAATGAAAAAAATATATATAATCCATTGCTTAAAAAAATATGTTCTGAGAATTAAATTACGTAATGCATGAAATAAGATGAGCTACGTTGTTGACCATTTATGTGGCTTTATATTCTTTTTTGCTCTTCAATTTACTGAACTTAATTTTTTTAATTAATTAATTAATTTTTTTAAAATTTACATCCAAGTTAGTTAGCATACAGTGCAACAATGATTTCAGGAGTAGATTCCTTAGTACCCCTGACCCATTTGGCCCACCCCCCCTCCCACAACCCCTCCAGCAACCCTCTGTTTGTTCTCCGTATTTAAGAGTCTCTTATGTTTTGTCCCCCTCCCTGTTTTTATATTATTTTTGTTTCCCTTCCCTTATGCTCATCTGTTTTATATATTAAAGTCCTCATATGAGTAAAGTCATATGACATTTGTCTTTCTCTGACTGACTAATTTTACTTAGCGTAATACCCTCTAGTTCCATCCACATAGTTGCAAATGGCAAGATATCATTCTTTTTGATTGCCGAGTAATACTCCATTGTGTGTGTGTGTGTGTGTGTGTGTGTGTGTGTGTGTATACCACATCTTCCTTATCCATTCATCCATTGGTGGACATTTGGGCTCTTTCCATATTTTGGCTACTGTCGACAGTGCTGCTATAAACATTGGGGTGCATGTGCCTCTTCAAAACAGCATACCTGTATGTATCCCTTGGATAGACACCTAGTAGTACAATTGCTGAGTCATAGGGTAGTTCTATTCTTAATTTTTTGAGGAACCTCCATACTGTTGTCCAGAGTGGCTGCCCCAGTTTGCATTCCTACCAGCAGTGCAAAAGACATCCTGTCTCCACATCCTCGCCAGCATCTGTTGTTGCCTGAGTTGTTGATGTTAGCCATTCCAACAAGTGTGAGGTGGTATCTCATTGTGGTTTTGATATGAAGTTGCTGTGGGCAAGATCAAAGAGGTTCTTGCCTGCTTTCTCCTCGAGGATTTTGATGGCTTCCTGTCTTACATTGAGGTCTTTCATCCATGTTGAGTTTCTTTTTGTGTCTGGTGTAAGAAAGTGGTCCAGGTTCATTCTTCTGCATGTCGCTGTCCAGTTTTCCCAGCACCACTTGCTGAAGAGACTGTCTTTATTCCATTGGATATTCTTTCCTGCTTTGTCAAAGATGAGTTGGCCGTACATTTGTGGGTCCATTTCTGGGTTCTCTATTCTGTTCCATTGATCTGAGTGTCTGTTCTTGTGCCAGTACCGTACTGTCTTGATGACTACAGCTTTATAATACATCTTGAAGTCCAGGATTGTGATGGATGTGGCTTTATATTCTTTATTTAAGTTGCTTCTAACACCCTCAGGAGATGTGTACTATTACTAACGTGCTGAGAACAGTGACTGGTATATAGGAAGTACTCCTTAAGTGTTGACTATTAGTATCACTCTTTATTGAGAATCTTTTATATCAGAGCACTGTGCTAGGCACTAAGAATAACAAGGAAGAAAGACCAGGAGCTCCTGCCCTCAGGCAGCTCAAGTCTAACAAGAAAACAATGAAACGAACACTTGAAATGCAATGTGCTAAGTCCTATGAGTGTGAGGTTTGCAGGATACTTCTCTGGGATCATGAAGAAGGAGGAGGAGGCTCATGCTGGAGGAGAGGGTGGTAATTCCCAGGGCATGGGAATTAGTGGCAGGGGAACTTTTGAGCCAAACCTCCAAGTTGGGCTTGGATATTGTGTCGGGAAACTGCATCCGCGGAGGCTGGGTGGAGGCTCACATAAGCAGACATGGCATCCTGATTCTGACATGCTCTCCTAAGGTCCAGATCTTTGGAATGAACTTTCATAGACTCCTCTACAACCATCCAGTGTCTTAGATTCACCCGGAGAAAATTCACCTTTAGCTCAGATTTAAAACCTCTTCGCTGTGGTTTGTCTTCATGCTTTTCTGTGAATGCCCGGGGAGGACGGTTCGAGCATCACCTAAAGCCGTTGTTTTGTCTACCGAGTGAAGTATAGTGCATCTTTTCAACGGGCTGTGCTTCTCGGGACGTGGTATTTAAACACAACTAACTCTCTTCTGGGTGCAGAATACCACTGCAAAGCTATTCGAAAGATTTCTGGCAAAGAAGGGAACTGGAGGGTGGAGGTAGAGGGAGAACATTGAATGAAGTGGCTCTTTGTTTGTATAAATAGATAAACCTATGTCGAAACTCTTTCCCCTTCTACTGTCCCTACAATCCCTCAACAGGTGGCACGAGCTCACTGACATGTGTAGAGCAGATGGGGTGTCATTTCAATGTCGCTTCTACTCGACAAGGGCCACGGGGGCTGTGCGCGTGCAGCTGCGTGCTGGGTTTAGGGTGGAGAGCAGAATTTAAAAACCCCTACCTGCCCCTTCTGGTGGAGAAGTGAGAGCTCTAATTGTGTCAACGGGCCAGAGCACGTTGTGTTTAACTCCTAATCCAAGGCCGTATTTTGCTGGTTTTATTTCCCTTAACCAGCCAGCCCTTCCCTCTCCATTGCATAGCTCTGTATGTTGGACAATCTGCACAAGGAAACCTTGTTCCTCTGAAAATCACCTTTAGCGTAAGCTCAGTGTTTTCCTGTCCAGATTTTCATAAGCAGTTCAGGTTGCGTTACATTTACACCAGAAACGAGCTCGTGCTTCTCAGGAATGGTCTAGGGAGGAAGTGGAAACGGCTGGGAAGGAGCTCAGGCAGTCCTTGGAGCCTACCAGATATTCTACTCAGAGTATAAACAACACAGAAGCAGAAGTCCCGTCCCCTTGCAGCCTTAACTTGTGCTATTCTCATTTTAGAAGCCATATGGCGTCGATACAGTCCCACGTCCTGCAGTGAACCCACACGATGCCAAGACCACAGCCCCGTACTTCCTCATGCAGCATCCTCGAGGACCCTGCACACTAATTAGACTATTTTTGCTCGTACAAAACAAAGCAGAAAACACTTACTTGATCAGTTTGGAAACGGTCTTTTATGCCGTATTGGGTTCCCTTCAATTATTCAGCTCGTTGGAAGAAAATAAATCCCAATTATTAATCATATCCTATTAGATCAGACTTGAAAACAATTTATATGGTAATGAGGAATTTACTGAGCCCACTTGAGTATATTATTTTGCGGCTGAGTCTAGGGGTTATTTCTAAGATATTCATGGTCATTTCTCCCTAATCAATGGCATATATTTTCAGTTTAGGCCCTCAAACAAATTTTGGAAATAGATGTCTTTTTAGTTTCTTCTTCGCTTCTCCCAACACGATTACTGTGTCCTTAGCTCAAGAGGAGGGACAAGAAAGAGAAGATACATTTCTAATACCTTATTCTTTCCCAAGCCCCAAGTCCATTAATGAACAATAGTATAGATGGATTAAAAAAAAACCAGTTAATGATCTGCAAACATTCAAGGGATTAAGTGGGCTACTATTTATCATTAATGTTAAACAGAATTGAAATGAACATTTTAATAACCCCTGTTATTCATTCAGAGGTCCCTCTGTGATAAGTATTGTGCTAAGTGCTTTTCCATGTAATAATAATAAATGTAGCTCATATTATTAGTATTATTATTATTGAGAATTTATTATGTGCCATGCATAGTGTCAGGTTCTTTACAAACTAGCTCATTTATTCCTTGGGACAACACACGTCAGAGATCCTATCATTAACCGTATTTTATTTTATTTTTCGTATCATTGTTCTTTAGCCCTATTTTATAACTCAAGGAAGTGAGGCTTGGAGAATCCTTGCTAGAAGTGGAACTTGGTAGGTCTGAAGCCAAAGCCTGTGTGCTCCACTCTTACTCTTGATCATTGGGTGAACCCTTAACTGGGCAGGTTTTGGTTTTGGTTTTTGTTTTTCTGATGCATTGATTGGTCAGCTTTGTATCATTTCAAACTATTTCAAAGCTCAGTCATGGGAACTTTCTTGGCCTGTCAAAATCTCAGGAATAAGAAAACCTGCCATACCTCTGAACATTTCTGCCTTCCGGAATCCTTGTGCTAGGGACCAATAGATTCTGCCCCTTTGCAACCCTGAGGATATAGGAATCCTTTTGTTCGCTGACTTCCTGGCACACCAGTGTTTTCAAACTGGAATTAAAATAGAGTCCGAATAAGGGGCGCCTGGGTGGCTCAGTCAGTGAGACATCCAATTTCAGCTCAGGTTGAGCCCCGCGTCGGGCTCTGTGCTGATGGCTCAGAGCCCGGATCCTGCTTCGGATTCTGTGTGTGTCTCTCTCTCTGCCCCTCCCCCACATGTGCTCTGTCTCTCTCTGTCTCTCAAAAATAAATAAACGTTAAAAAAATAGAGTCCGAGTATTACTTCTGCCTAGCTTGATTTAAAACTTTCATTGTTTTTCTCAAGCCATTTACTTAAAATACACTCTTACTGGAGTCACAGCACCTTGTTTACCGTTTGCCATAATTTCACTCTTATCTAAGTTTTTCCAGGTGGAAGCAGCTTCCATGGTCGTCCCTCTGTTTCTCCCATTTTAGGCGGGAGAGGCCGAGTGGAAATCCACCAGAGTCCCTGGTGGAAGCAAGGCAGAGCAGACGGACGGGCCTTTTTATTTTTAATTCACTGAATGTGAAGGGAGCCGTTCTGTAGCTGTTTTCAGTCTAGACAGGATATGATGATAATAGCACAAATAAAAGTTCATGTATTTCAGCCAGGGACAAATTAAGTGGGTACAGGGCATAGATATATGTCATGCTGTTATTAACATCAAGCAGCACACAGCCCACTTCAGGGCATGGTGCCCAGATTAATTGGCTTGCCCAGAATGCATCTCTGATTAGAAGAAAGCTCTCAGGAAATGCTGGGCAGTGTGCATTTGGACTCTCAGTGTTCCTTCTCACAGGCACTGAAAGTCAGGCAGTTTATTTTATAGACCAAGAGCATGAGCGGCATGGGACACTATTGGTTTATGAAATGTGTTGCTGGTTTTCCTTCATAGGTTATAAATATTTCTGGGAGAAACTTGCACCATATGTTGGGACGATTCAAGTAGCATTTATTATTGCTTTCCTGAAGTGCCCAGGCTCCTGCACAGGCAGGGATTATAGAATTATGGGAAGAGGTGTGCATCTTGAGTATATACGCGTGCTTGAAAGATCAAAGTGAGGCTCTTTATGTCACACGAGCTACTGAAATACAACGCCCCGAGATGGCTGTGCCTAAACACACTGCCATTTGTGCCTCTAGGAACATAATGGTGATCAGATATGGCACCTGGCTGACTGAACTCCATTCTGAGAGTCAGCCAGCAAGGGAAGGAATCGGGAGAAACGGCCAAAGGCACAGAGCAACTTCAAAAATAGCGTCTCTCCATGGAAAAGCTGAGATGAATAGTAAAGAAGGTAGGCTCTGTATCCAAGAAAAATCAAGGGTGAAATTGCTTGTGTTGCTGACCAAAGGCTAAATACTTCTCTTGGATACGGACAAGCAACTCCAGTGGCCTCTAAAAACCCCAGCCATGCATAAGCCAATGATAAAATTCAGTCCAATAAAGACCTCTTGTTAATCTGGGACACCACATTTATCATGATACCTGCAAAGCCAGGAAAATTAAACACTGTGGGTGGATCAAAAGAGGAGGTTCCTGAATATTTGTTATTATTAAGAAGCTTTGAGGAAATATTAAGAAAACCTTTCTCAAGCGTGACTCCCAACAGCTCCCGCTTGCTTTTATTGGAGGCTGCATCTGTTCAGATTCCATTCCTTAAAAATTTGCCATAAGACATTCCTATTCCTTTTTGGAAATGCGACAATATGTAAACCTTTCTCAGCACATTCCATCCTTGAACAGTGAGGCATTCAAGAATTATCATAAGTAATGTAAAAAGTTATACTTTCTGGGACTGGGTTTTGAGAGGAAATCTTAGTCGTTCAGCTTCAGAAGCTCAATCCTTCTGATTTTTTGCAATTATTTACATAGAGAATCTAGAAGTCTAAGCTTCTGAGTACTGAGAATTCCTGCCCAGGTGTCACACTGGAGACCTTGTGGTCTAAGGCACTAATATCATGGGCTGAAGTCTCTGCCACTCTCTGTCACTGAGGCATTCAATCATTCATTCGCCAGACCATTGGAGCACAGTTGTGTTGACCGGCATCGAATGTGGCTCCATGAAGGCTTGAATCTGGAGGAGGAAAAGTAGCAGGCACGTTTTGGAAGGTGATGGATGAGTAGCGAGTGTTTCAAAATATGTAATATATAGGGTAGCGTCCAGACACAGGATACGTTTGGTTTTTTTTTTTGACAGAGAGAGAGAGAAGGCACAAGTGAGGGAGGGGCAGAGAGAGAGGGAGGGAGAGAAAAGTGGGACTCACCCAAAGCAGGCTCGAGCTCACGGGAAGTAGGACTCAAACTCATGAGCCATGAGATCATGACCTGAGCCAGAGTCAGGTGCTTAATAACTGAGCCATCCAGGCGCCCCACGGTAAACATTTCAAATGTTAGCTATTAACTCTGTGTTTATCATCAAACTACAGAGTAACAGCATAGAGAACTTCTCAGTGGTAATGTAATTCAAAATTTCACCACCCCCGTGCATTCCTAGTTGTCCTTTTACATTCATTTATTCGTTCAAAAAATATTTATTGATCTCCTACTATCGTTGAAACAACGGCATAGACTATTTGCACGTTTTCTTCTCATTTCTATACATAGGCACTCCTAATTTCTCAGAGTGAAGTATCTTATACAAAGGATATTTTCCCACGCTGTTATATGTTCTTTATATTAACATTTTAACCAGTAAGTATTATTCTTTCCATAGCATCATTTATTTGACTATTCTTCTCTTGTGGAATATGAAGCTTCTTTCCAAATTTTCAATATTATACAAATGTGATAATAATTCTCTGAGCACAGAGCTTCTCATTTTTTCCCCAATAATTTACCAGACTAAGTTCCCAGAAACCTGAATACTGGGTTAGAGGATATAAACACTTTTATGGATTGTGACGCATCCGAGCAAATTTCTGAATCTTACAGGAATAAGATTACGGTGATATTTCAGTGATAATTACGGTGATAAATTACGGTGATAATTTTCTTCATATCCATCACACTGCTTGCCACCTTCATGAAGATCCTGTTTGATTTCTAGATAGAAAATGGAGGAACCCTCTAGTCTCATCAAGAATGCATATACTGGCCATTTCTTATACAGGTTATCTTCCAGATGCCATAACCCATGCACTGTATAAAGGACTTCCATGAAGCAGGAAAGGCATTTGCCTGCTCCCCAGACTTTTAGCACCTCGTGACTGCCTTAGACCTTATTCCCTAAGCCCATTTCTGTATCTAAACACCCCCCTCCAGCATCACGGGATGTTACAAATGGAAGAGACCCCAAATATCTCATTTTAGAGTTAAGGACTCAGAAAGCCAGGGAGATTGTGAACAACTTCAGATCACAGACTTGGTGGAGAGATCTGGGACGAGATCAGCTGATTGGTAGTACTGTTAGAAAGTATCAAGGGGGGTGGCCCATATACTAATATTGGAAAGGAAAAGAAAAAACTCAGCATGGCCTTTGGGCAGGTGTGACCTGCACATTAATGAAGTGTTCTAAATTTCGCTCCCTCCCTAATGTGCCCATGGTGTTTCACGTGTACCCTGTTATCACAGGCTGTGTAATTACCTACCCGGCCCAGGGGCTCTCGGCAGTTCATGGCGCACTCTGAAAGTAAAAGGAAGGCTACCATCCCAGAAAAGAAATTAGGAAGCATCAAAATACCAAGAATGACCTCTTCCAGAACATTAAGACTAACCTCTTTAGCATACAGCGTACAAGGTGCACTGGGACCCACCACCTGTATATCTTGAGATTTGGATCCAGCCATTCTCTCGCCAGCATTTCTTTTGTTTTTAATGATTATTTAATTTGGGAGAGAGAGAGAGGGAGGGAGAGAGCCTGTGCGAGTGGAGGAAGGGCAGAGAGAGAGAGAGAGGGGTAAAGAGAGAATCCCAAGCAGGCTCGACGCTGTCAGCCCAGAGCCCAAGAGCACAGACCATGAGATCATGACCCGAGCCAAAAATCAAGAGTCCGATCCTTAACTGACTGAGCCACCCAGACGCCGCTCACCAACATTTCTTAAAACAGTTTCAAGTTCCTCTAACACATACTGTTATTTTATGTCTTTGAACCTTTGTTCTGGTTGTTCTCGTAGCCTGAAACCAACTTAGAGCCTATACAACTAGTAAATTCTGACTCTTCCTTCAAGAATTGTTAGACAAAGCCTTCTACAGGATAGCTTCCATGATGATTCCAGGCTGCAGTGGCTATCTAGTCTCTCGGTTTACAAAGGACCTGGGCGTTCTTTTATCACGCTGGGTTGAGAATATTTGTTTCTGTGTCTGTCTCCCTCACTAGACGAAGCTGACCAAGATCAGGATCTGTGACTTATTTTCATATTCCCAATGCTGAGTACACAATACACATTTCATAAATATTTGTTGAACTGAAATATCTAAAATGTCTGCATAAAAGCTTATGAAAACCCTAAAATCCACTGAAGGTGGTCTATCGGTGAAATGTGACTTAGAATGTAATTGTTACATAGAATGCTTAGATCAGTTTTGTTGTATCATTGGCTGGACGCAATGTGTTTTCAAGAAAGAGGTAGTCTATTTGGCCTCAAAATGAGGGAAACCCACAACAGTAGTTTCTCAAAAATCTAAATTGTAACGTCATCGCCATCATTTCCTCTGGGATCTTATTTTAGAGGTACTCTGTAAAGTTGCAACCTCTCCTTCTCTACTAGTTCTTTTCCACTTAACTTACAAATTTGCTCACATCTTTAAAAATCTTTCTTCGGACCTTGTGATCCCCTCTGATTATCATTTTTCTTTTCCATTTTTCTTCATCATTCTTCAGTCCCCTGCAATATAGCTTCTACTCCTTCCCCTGATGCTGAAAATGCACTGGCCAAGTAAGATTATCAGCAACCTCCCAAATGAGTATACTGTTGGTTGACTTTTCCATCATGTTGGACACTGCTGATGGCTTTTTTCTGTAATTCCCACCTTCCATGACATGGTGCATCATGATTCTCCTCCTCTGGGACCATTATCACTCAGACATTGTGTCATTTCCCTGTGACATTCTCTTGAATGCTGATGTTCTCTGAGTTCTGTCTTTCTCACTTTTCCATTCTCTTTTATGTCAATGGGTATCATTTTTTTGTTTGTTTGTTTTTACTAACCATCATATCCTATGGGTCTTTCAAAAAATAAAGATACTTGAGAAAAAAGAATCCTTGTGTACTGTTGGTGGGAACGTAAATTATTACAACCACTATGGAAAACAGTATGGAGATTTTTTGAAATATTATAGAGTTGCCAGGGCACCTGGGTGGCTCAATTGGTTAAGCGTTTCGACTCTTGGTTTTGGCTCAGGTCATGATCTTGTGGGTCATGAGTTCAAGACCCCATTGGGCTCCATGCTGACAGTATGGAACCCATTTGGGATTTTCTCTCTCCCTCTCTCTCTCTGTGCCTCCTTCATGTGCTCTCATGCACATGCTTTCTCTCTAAATAAATAAATAAATAAATAAATTCAATTAAAAAAATAGAATTACCATATGATCCAGCAATTCCACTTCTGGGTATATATCCAAAGGAAATGAAAAAAGCATCTCAAAGAGATATCTGCACTCATTCATTGCAGCATTATTCACAATAGTCGAGGTATAGAAACAACCTAAGTGTATGTCAACCAATGAATGGATAGAAAGATGTGACACAAATAAATATAAATACAATGAAGTATTATTATTCAGCCATCAGAAAGAAGGAAATTCTGACATGTGTGACAACACAGATGGCCCCCGAGGGCATTGTGCTAAGTGAAATAAGTCAAAGAAAGACAAATACTGTATGGTATCACTTATATGTGGAATCTATAAAAGTCAAACTCAGAACCAGAGTAGAATGGTGGTTGCCATGGGGATGGGGGAGCGGGGAGATATTGGTTGAAGGGTACAAAGTTCATTTGCAAGACAAATAAGTTCTGGGGATCTAATACACAGCACGGTGATTATAGTTACTACCACTGTAGCTGCCAACAGGGTAGATCTTCAATGTTCTCACCACCAAAAAGAAATGGTAACTATGCGGCATGATGGTGATGGAAATGTTAGCTTAATGTTATGGTGGATATATTGCAGTATATAAGTGTAGCACATCAACATATTGCACACCTTAAACTTACACAATGTTGTATGTCAGTTATGTCTCAATAAAGCTGGGGGGAGAAAAGGGGAATATTTCAGACAAATGAATAGACTGAACAAAACAGAGAAGCAGAAAACAGAGAATACAGAGAATGTGGAAAAAGATAGATAAGAGCTTCCCCGAATAATTCTAAGTTGGATCCGAACAGAAAATCAAGCTGGAAATGCCGTGTGGGATCAGGCAGGAACCAAGACGCACGTGCTAAAGTAGCCACATTATTAATTTTTGTAACCTTTTTCCCAGGTTAGCAGCATGACTTAAAAATGGTCTTGTTTTACATTTCACCCCCCTCGAGGCTCCACATGGCCAATAATCAATGAAACAAACCCGGGACACCTTGCTGGCCCAGTTGGAAGAGCATGTGACTCTTGATCCCAGGGTCATGAATTTGAGCCCCACGTGGGGTGTAGAGGTTACTTAAATAAATTAAAGTTGAGGCACTGGGTGGTTCAGTCGGTTGGGTGGCCGACTCTTGATTTTGGCTCAGGTCATGATCTTATGGTCATGAGACTGAGCCCCACATCAGGCTCCTTGCTGAGTGTGGGGCCTGCTTGGGATTCTCTCTCTCCCTCTCTCTCTCTCGGCCCCTCCCCTGCTCACGTGTGAGCACGTGCACTCTCTCTCTCCAAATAAACTCTAAAAAAATAGTAATAATAACAATAACAATAAATAAATAAATAAAACAAACCTACATTGGACAGTTTAACACTTCATTTTCAAAAACAAAGCTTAGATGTTCCTGGAAACCAGGGCTATCTTTTGTTAATACCCAACATAATGCCAAACAGAATCACCACTCAAACAATATTTGTTGCATGATGACTGACTGATTGAATAACAGACCAAAATCTCTTTAATTTGAACCGGTAGGAGAAAAACTAGTCAAAATCATGCAATATTCTCAAAGAATACAGAAAGTAGGATAAATTTATTTAGGAGAATTCATTATACATGAAATGTTTCATGATACTTTTAACCAGCCTTAAAATATTATTTCCTGATGTTGGATAAAAATCCTCTCGTTTTTCTTTAAGTTTCATTGATTTGTGAGTCGATCTCTCCCTCTCTCTCTTTCTTCCTTCTCTCTCTCTTTCTCTCTTTCCTCTTTCTCTCTCTCATCATACAAAAGCAAATCTGGTCCAGCCTGGGATGAATCCTCACGAATTTTTGTGATGAGTTGGTCTAGACTAAAGTAGATTTATTTATGGATTCGCCAGTGAATGGTCGATTTGCTATGATTTAGCTTTAGCCTCTTAATTTTGCCTTTATGTAGTTCTTAAAGAAAAAAATAAAATTTTCACACAGATATTTTACTGTTTTCGTTTGTTAGCTTTGATCATTCAAGAGTAGCTATGTTTTGGAGAATTTTTATAATCCATGCTACTGTTGAAGAATTCTTCAGCAAATGTAAATTTGTATTTTTCATCTTTTTCCTTTCATGTGTGTTCCATTTAGACCAGGAAATTGACATTTCAGCCCAGAAGACTTAGGCCAGATGTTAAGTCCACTGGTTGAAAGATGGATTTCCTGCCCTAATAGGTGACCTCTGAAAGCAGAATAGGCTTTTTCTTAATGGATAGACTGTCGAAATGACCTCATTTCTAGAACAAGTGGCCTTTGTTCAGTGTCTCTTTGCTATTGGAATCAACATCATCTGATTTTTGAGGACATTTATTAGATAAAGAGTAGCTAGCACCTAGCTGTTTCATTTATAAGGCATAGGGAAAATTTTTGCCTAGACAATCCATTTTTTGTTTCTTTAAAAATATTTGTGTTTATTGAGAGGGAAATGGTGTAGAAAATCTGGTGCCTGCTTACCCATATTAATATTTCTTTTAGATTTCAAACCCATTCAGGCCAGCACTAACCATAGAAGCAGAGCATGTTATATGCTTCCCTAAACAGGGAATTGTTTCACGAAGCTTGACCAAGGCACTATTTCAAGAAGTAGCCATGACCCCAGTGTCCTGTCATTCAAACTTCTATCTCCATATGTGAGAAGCTCATTGAGACATTCCCATGGCATCACCTCTTTTGATGAGTTCTTCACCAAGTTCATTTATTTATATCTTCAATTGTGTAAGGCAGCTCAGAAGAACTGAGATAACTGAGCCTTTGTGTGTGTGTGTGTGTGTGTGTGTGTGTGTGTTGGCGTGCACATGCACCCATGGCTCTGTGTGTCACAGGAAGTGCGATTTGAAAGAAAGTAACCAAGAGAGGACAATGGCTTTGAATGATGAGGGGGAGACCATATGACTTACTCTACATGGAAAGGAGGGGGGCAGATTGCTTGAGAAGGAAGATATATGTTTCTAAGATTCTAAAATGATAGAATTTTATAGCCGAAGGGAAAGTTGAGTGTTTTTTTGTTTATTCTTTTCCGGGAACAGGAATGGGGGTGTTTCATTTTAATAGCCAGCAGATAAATTTTACTAGTGTTAAAATCTTGCTCCTTGTGATATGAAACGTTGACTTCCTCGCAAAAGACATAGAACAGCATAGAGCAGAACCATATAGAGAGTTGGCATCAGTTTGGGCTGTTAGGGTTTCTAAATAAGTCAACCCTAAGACTCAGGGTTGTTCCTTAAATAATTTATCCAGCAAATACGTGACTCTGTAAAAAAGTGAATGGTAAAAAGGATATCATACTTTTCCTTTGTTTTAATGAGTCAACATGTATTTTTTTCCGGGATGTTAGTCACAGTTCAGTGCCCCCCTCCTTTTTAAATAGCCGTACACAAGTGTCTTTAACCATAAGTTATTTTTTGTTGTTGTTCAACCAAAGCATCCTGGCTCCTACTTCATTTCCAGATAAGATTGTAATAATCCTCTATGCTTAGCGGGATTAATTAAGTAACAAGAATCTTTTGTCCTGTGGCACATAATATTTTGGAACTTCAAAGAAACAGAGCAACAGTTTTGACTGGAGATTTTTAATTTAATAGAAAAAAATTCTTTTTTTTTTTTAACTTTTTAAAAATTTATTTATTTTTGAGACAGAGAGAGACAGAGCATGAATGGGGGAGGGGCAAAGAGAGAGGGAGACACAGAATCGGAAGCAGGCTCCAGGCTCTGAGCCATCAGCCCAGAGCCCGACGCGGGGCTCGAACTCATGGACCGCGAGATCGTGAGATCGTGATGTGAGCCGAAGTCAGATGCCCAACCGACTGAGCCACCCAGGCGCCCCATAGAAAAAATTCTTTTTTGCAAGTATGTTTAAGCGATAGGGACAGCCTAATAGGTGTTCTTATTGGGTAAAGTTTATAAAATGGACAAGGTTGACGAAGAAATTTGGTTGGTGGACGATACTTCCCCGGTATGCTTTTAAGCCTTTCCTCGCACAATTTGGAAATATTTAACACAATCTCTGGTCTCTTATCAGCACTTTTTTTCCCCCTTATGCTCTCCTAATCTAAAAAGATAAATAGGAGGGCGTATGATTCCAAAGATAATGCCCTCTCCGTGTTCCCTTTTTCTCCTCTCTGAGGTATCAGTTTGCTGTCACATCACCAGGGGTCTCTCTACAGGACACTATCCTCGTGTTAATTCAGAAGTAATTTTATGAGTTGAAGTCTTTTGGTTCTTTGCCTTAAACGTTGTGAAATCACTATCAGCAGCCCAGCAGAATTGTCCATTAGATGCATCACTGAATAGTTCAGAATCCTCATATTTCAGAATTACAAATGGCCTTTGAATACTAGTAGGCCTGACGGGATAATTCCCAGGCAGAACCTCGGTGTTTACACAGCATCGACACAGATGAAAACCTAACGGGTTAGGCCAGTAACATAGCTTATCAGGGTGGAAGAAGAGATTTCAGAGCAAAGTATTTATGGCCCTGCATCATCCTTAGGCTTATTTACCTTCTCTCCTGAGCCTGTGGTCCGTCTTTACTTTGTTTTAATTCCTGTTTAGTTTTCTCTGAGCTCTTTTCTCATCTCTCTTACCAAATATTTTGAGACGAAGAGGTTTTAAAACAGGTAATGCTTTAGCATGAGGTTGGCTCATCTTTCAGGCATTTGTGAAAAAAAAAAAAATGTGTGGGATCATCAAGGGAAAAATGTAACATTGCAGTCTGTCCTGGAGGTTAGATCCCCAAGGCACTGCGGGATGCCCAGCGTTGGAGTGCCAGAGAGCGTTGCTGATGGTAGGCCAACATGAAATGAGCTTATCTATTTTCATTGCTTAATTTCAGAAGGCAGTATGGTAAAAAAAAATGAAATATCGATTAAAAAAAATAAATGAATAAGTTGGGCTATTTATAATCTTTCAGACCTAATCTCTGCTTAATGTTACATTTCCTCTGCAGAATAGGTGTTGTCTTTAAAAAATACCAAGTATTTCCATGACGCTGTGTTCCTGAAACAGGTACTCTTCTATGGATAATTTTAATTATCGTTTTAATTCCAATATTTAATTGCCCTTTAAAGCCAAATATCGCTGAGCATCTGATTTGGGGATCGCCACTCACTTATCTCGTGACAGTTTTTTTAACCAATTAATGTTTTTAAAGCAATCTCCCGGTATCGTTTTTCGAGATATTGCATTTTAAAACTTCGCGTTTCCTCAGCCATGTGTTCTTTTTCCTTAGTCTGACATTTCCATGGTTCCAAATGGCCCTCAGATGTGAGCAGCTAGGGAGGCTTGTTAAAATACAGATGGCTGGTCCCACCCCCAGACTGTCTCATTCTGTAGGCTTGAGATGGGGCCTGGAAATGTGCATTTCCAACAAGTTCCTAGGTGATGCCACGGCTTCTGTTCTTCAGTCTACACGTTGAGAAGCAGTGATCTAGATAAAATATTGTAAACTATTGACAGATGTTGTTATTGCTGGTAGGATGGACTAAGACCGTGGCAGGGGAGATGGAGAGAGGTGGATGAGTTTGGCAAGTATTTAGGAAGTAGAATCCACAAGGCTTACCCATGGTTTGTTTATTTATTTCGAAAGAGAGAAAGAGAGCACATGTACCAGCTCGAGCGAGTGGGGGAGGGGCAGAGAGAGAATTCCAAGCAGGCTCCACGCTGTCAGCTCAGAGCCCAACTTGAGGCTCTGTCCCACGACCATGAGACCACGAACCCAGTCGAAATCAAGTGTGGGACGCTCACCGGACTGAGCCACCCAGGCACCCCTTATCCATGGTTCAGACGGGACTGTTGGTAAGCGAGGGGAAGGACTCAAGCAGGTCTCTTGACTTTGGTAGCTTGAACAAATTCGTGGATGAACAAGTACTGAAATATGAAACGAGCAGGGTGGTGGATCGTGGCGAGAAATCATAAACTCCATTTAAGGTTTAACTGAAATATTTTTTAGATGTCAGGCACCTTGCCTGACCTAGAGTACATTTTCAGTAAGTGACAGATGTTGTTATTGCTGTCATTACCACCTTTACTACAAAAGCTGACCAGTCCTCACCGCCCCACCCTGCCACACGGAACTCCCAAGTCCTTTCCTCAGCCACCATATTTAAAGGCTAAGAATTACTCCTTTATGCAAGATGTAGGTATGAACGGGGAGATTTCCTGCTGATAGCTACCCCTTCGTGGTATGAGTGGATAGGGGAAGGAAAAGCAAAGGGAGGGAAAAAGGAGGAAAACTTAGGAGGAAAAAAGGAGGAAAAAAGGAAAACTTAGGAAAAAAAAAGGAGGAAAAAGTCAGGAAAAACTTATTGCCTGAGTTATTACAGATAGCCTTACAACAATCATCTTAAATAGGCGGAATTATCCCATTTTCCAGATGAAATAAATAACTTGCCCAATGTCTTATAAAAACCTGAGTGAAAATTCAAACCCAGCTCTGTCCTGACTCCATTACATTTGGGCTTTCTACTCCAAACTCTACCTTTAATGCCAAGCAATAGACTTCTTTGTCTTTCTTACGTCACAATGATGACCTACATAGACTGTAGGCAACACCCGACAATTGCTAGTGACTTTTAACCTTTTAAAATCCTGACTCATAGTGAGAACCACTTTTTACACAGCATGCCATATTTACATTCATACATATATGTCTCTCTCTCTATATATGTGTTACACATCTGTATGTGCAGCAATATGACTGAGACTAATTTTCAAGAAATAACACTCTAGGGGGTGGCACTTCTGAGTCTTGATTCAGCTCAGGTCATGATCCCAGGGTTGTGGGATCGAGCCACACGTTGGGCTCCAGGCTGAGTGCGGAGCCTGCTTAAGGTTCTCTCTCTCCCTCCGCCCCTCTCCCCTGCTTGTGCTTCCTCTCTCTCTCTCGCTCAAATAAAATTAAAAAATAACTCAGTGAGATAGGTATTATCAATATTTAATCTCTATGAATGCAGTCTGATACTCCTCATTCATTGCAATGAATATATATTAGGATCCACAGAACTGATTTCACAATCAACTTTTGGGTCTCCACTAAATCGCTGGGAAATCTTCTGGAATTCCTTTTCTTGCCTTGGAATTCACTCACCAACACCATGGCAATTCCAATTAGAAAGACAGAAGGGGTGAGTAGGATTCCTGGGTACTTTGTGTATACACATCTTATGAGTACATGTATACTTGCCTACCCTGCAGATCTTTGTAAGGGCAAACATATTACAGTGGAGATGAAGAACTTCAATTGTTTAAAACGTTTATTTATTTTTGAGAGACAGAGCACGAGCAGGGGAAGAGCAGAGAAAGGGAGACACAGAATCCGAAGCAGGCTCCAGGCTCTGAGCTGTCAGCACAGAGCCCGACACAGGGCTCGAACTCACGAACCGTGAGATCACGGCCAGAGCTGAAGTTGGACACTTAACCGACTGAGCCACGCAGGAGCCCCTAAAAAAAAATTTTTTTTAATGCTTACTTATTTTGAGAGAGACAGAGTGTGACCGGGAGAGGGGCAGAGAGAGAGGGAGACAAAGAATCTGAAGTGGGCTCCAGGCTCTGAGCTGTCAGCACAGAGCCTGATGCGGGGTTCCAACTCACAAGTCGTGAGATCATGACCTGAGCTGAAGCTGGATGCCTAACTGACTGGGCCACCCAGGAGCCCCAAGATGAAGAACTTTTCAAAGTAATCAGGGGCGCCTGGGTGGCTCAGTCGGTTAAGCGTCCGACTTCAGCTCAGGTCATGATCTCACGGCCTGTGACTTGAAGCCCCACGTCAGGCTCTGTGCTGACAGCTCAGAGCCTGGAGCCCGCTTCGGATTCTTTGTCTCCCTCTCTCTCTGCCCTTCCCCCGCTCACACTCACTCTCTCTCTCTCAAAAATAATAAACATTAAAAAGAATTTTTCAAAGTAATCAAGTCATCTGATTGTGCTACGTAGCTGTGTTTACTTGGACTGATTGTTCAAGTTCTCTGGAGCCCATTTCTTCTTACGTGAAAGGAGGTATTTTACCCAGATCACCTCCCAGGCCCTTTTTCACCCTCATGGGATATATTATAAAAAGCTCTGAGTAAATGGTACTGTATCAGATCTGAAATAGTATGATGATGATCATGATGTTGATGATCAGTCTTTTACATGTTGTTCAAAAGCCCCTAAAGAATTTTTTTTGGAGTTTATTTATTTGAGGGAGACAGAGACAGTGCAAGCAGGGAAGGGGCAGAGAGAGAGGGAGAGGGAATCCCAAGCAGGCTCTGTGCTGGTAGCGTGGAGCCTGACACAAGGCTCGAACTGACTTAACTGTGAGCTCGTGACCTGAGCTGAAACCAAGAGTCAGAGGCTTAACCGACTAAGCCACCCAGGCGCCCTGCCCCTGAAGAAATTTTTGAAAGCAAAGATTGACATTAACTAAAGGAAGAAAGACTCAAATTTGGGAGAAGTAATCGGGCTCGTTTTGAGCAGACACATTATGAAGTCGAGAGCAGAGAGGTTCAGCTTCATTTTAAAAATGGTCATCAACATTATTCCTGTTGTAGAAGTTGAAAATGACTCCTCAAAAGTTCTTACTTCTCTACAGACAGCAAAATTGTGGGTATCAACACACCCCAATGTTAGTTATCTCATTTCCCCATACATTTATTAGGGAGCACTGAGAAAAGGAGCTTAAATATCTAGGGTAGGTTGATTTCTAGAAACACCAAAATGCGGGCTAAGGTTTAATTATATTGATAGGTGTATATGTGTTGTTGCTTAAAAGTACCTGTCTTTAGATGACCCTGAAATATAATATCACCTCTGAGGACTTGGGTAACAATTAGCAAGGCCTTGCCTCATCTAGGATGGGGAAACTGAGCACGGAAAGGTTAAATGCTTTGCCCCTAGGTCATCTGATGAGTCAAGAAGAAAGACTCATGATTGGTGCTGGAGACTTAGTCCTCCCCCAACCCGGCTCCTGGCACCCTGATTACTTGACTTCTTGCTTCATCCCTTGCCCGAAAGTATTTATGTGGAGAACAGGCTGCCTCCTGGTAGACGCCGCACGGTTCGTATTTTCTTGAATTGAGTAAGTTACCACGTGACTAATACATCGAAATTCTCAAATACACCAGTGAAATCAACCCTGAAAGGTTGGGGTTTTTTTCTTAGTTTCATGTCTCTATCGATGTGATAATGATATTAGTAAAGCCCGCCACTGCTTTAACTAAAATTATTGGGGTTCCCAGCATCTCAGAGCACACATCCGGGGTACCTCCTGCATCCGTTCAGGAAAGCACAGGCCTGGTCATACTGACTCAGTGCCCAGCACTCTTGACCCTTCAACCTGATGCCTCCTTACTCTCAAGGGAACACTTCCTCATTGTTTTTCTTCCCTTTCAAAACTATTGTCATCAGGGATTACGCTTATAAACGTAATTACTTTTTAAAAAGTTTTTTTTTTTTTTCAATTTTGAACGTTCCTTAAGGGCTATTCATCCATGTGCATCGATGGATGGTGCTCCCAGTAATTAATGCTGTAGCAAGGACGTTTCAAGGACACGCTCTTATCCCCTCCTTTTCTGTGGACTCCGAAGGAAAAACAAAAACAAACAAGAGAGGCCTCTAAAACAAGCAAGGGCTCTCTCTTCCTGGAGCATTTCACCTGCTTTTATTTTATTTATTTATTTTTTTTGGTACCTCTCAGCCCTTTAACGTAGGATCAGTTTCCTTGTGGTTTCTTAACGGTTACACAAAGGGATCAATCACCAAATAAGATGTGTCATCTCCCAGGGAAAATTCTCTTGAGTGGGTTTCAAAGAAAGACTCATAAAAGGATAAATACTTCTGCAGGGCTATTTCCCTTATAAAATAAACCCGTCATGGATCTTGTCCTTGGAAAAACACACACACGGAGTGTGTGTTGCCTCAGTGGTTACAACCATAACATTTAGCTCCGAAACTGGCCCTTCCCTATGCTCTCACTGCAAGGCAACCATTAAAACCCGAAGCGCATTTTCCCTAAACAGCCGAAACCCCTAGCAATGCAGGGCATTGTGGGCACCCAGGAACCGAAACGTCCCGCTCATAATAAAAACGGTGCACACGATGGCTCGTGCCCAAGGTTTCACGGCTGTTTTTGCAAGTCTCGGCTGACAGCTTCAGAGTTGCATTTCCTAGGATGGCTTGACTGCACGCGGGGCGAGGTGCGGATCGATCGTGCAGCGACACCGACTCTTCGCGAACGCTTTCGGCGGCAGTCGCTTAAAGATCCACTTTCTCGAGTTCCTGTGGCCCAAAACGTTTCCGTGCATGGCGCGACTGGAAGCCTGCGCAGGCGGGAGACGCAGCGCGGCTGCTCTTTCAACAGGCGATTTGTTCTCCTGTCTGTGGCTCATTTCCATGCAAAGAGCCTGACATCAGAGCACCTTTTGTTGCTAAACGCTTTCTTTAGCGTCGAGGGGAGAGAGTCATGTGGAGCTGGAAGAGCTCATTTTCCAGAGAGGGGTCCCGAGGCGCGCCCGGCCGGTCGCCGAGGCGCCGCGCTCAGCCCAGCGGGGCCCTGCCCGGACTTGCTGGAAGAAATGAGTCGCGTGCCTTAGCGAGCTGGTCCCGGCCGCGGGAAGAAACGCCTTCGCCGCGGCTTTAGGCGCCGCTGGGGCCGCCGCGGTTCCCCGCCGTAAAACTCGGTGGTGCGGACTTTGCCTTCCGCTACCCCGCGGCCGAGCCGAGCCGGGCTGGGAAAGTTTCTGGAGTTGTCAGTCGCGCGGCCCGCCGCCACCTAGAGCCGAGGCGCGGGCGCCTGCGAGGGGCCCCCGCGGGGTCGCCGGGGCCATGCGGCGCGGGGGCGCGGCTCGCTGACGCGGCGGGCGGGG